>NC_058132.1:358287477-358339910 GCF_016433145.1 Gracilinanus agilis
GAAGGAAGGAAGGAAGGAAGGAAGGAAGGAAGGAAGGAAGGAAGGAAGGAAGGAAGGAAGGAAGGAAGGAAGGAAGGAAGGAAGGAAGGAAAAGGAAGAAAGAAATAAAGGAAGGAAGAAACAAAGGAAGGAAGGAAGAGAGAAAAAATTAACAAAATCAATAATGTGGAATAGGGCCTATAATCTCTGAGCCTCTCTTCATGGGAAAATACCTTCTTAACTGAATCTCATTTTCTTTCATATCAGGAACACTCTATTTCTTCAAAATGTGAATTCTGATACTTAGATCACCAGAATTGTTACCTTTTCTTTAACCTTAAGTCTTATATAAGAGAAAGAAAATAATAGTTCATTTTCTTCTTAAGCAGTACAAGATTTTTCTTTTTAAAAAAATAAAACAATGCAAACAAATAGTGAAAGCTATTTAATCAAAAAGCACCCCAGTAAGGACAATTTTCCATCTTAATGTTGCTAATGAGAGACACTTTTAAATTTTATAGAAAAAATTAAACTCTATCAATATTCATACCAAAACAATATATTTCCTCAGAAAAAGTATAAAATAAGATTTCTGTGATTTTAAATGTCATTGTACAAAGTTTTGATGCTACCAGACCAAGCCCACCCCAGTTTTCCTGGCAATCTCCTATCTGGCTGTTTCAGATTGTTTGACTCATCATTTGGCACTGAGAAAAACCTTGAATTAAAGACCACTGCATCTGAAGAAATTATGTTTCCTAGTTTTATTTTCACATCATTTAAAAGTTATTATCTTTTGTCAAAAGATAAGGCAATTAAATACTCTTGAGCTCAAGCATAGATGATGTATATGTGTGTGGAGGTAGGGTGGTCATAAACAATGTTCCAAAGTAAAAAAAAAAAAGTTGAAACTTAAATACTTGGATTATAATTTTTTGAAATCTATCTTTTTTCATTATTCCTCCAGCTACCTTGGGGAGATCAAAGTTTTAAGGTAAATTCATGTTTAGTTATGGCAATAGAAAGCAAAGTTAGGCTAGGTGCCAACTGTTTTTTAAAGGTGATGAAGAAAATAGTCCCAGATGTCAGAACTGGTATCCAATCCATCACAGCTCTGCAGAGTTCCAAAGATGACAGTTTGCCAATGGAAGTTGTTTCTATGCAAAGTAAAAGATTCTAATTAGATGGGAAAATTGACTATTGAACTCTCCAAGCTAACTCTCTGAAAGATCAATTGAGAAAGCCTAGAGAAAGCCTTTAGGCTTTTTTCTTAAAGGATACTCTAGGAGAAATTCTCTCTGAAGAAGGTGACTTGAGGGATGCAGAGTCCATCAACTTTGTTAAGATATTGCATTTGACAAGATAGTCTCTAAAAAGAGAATATCAACACATTGGTCCTAATGATTAATTATTTTAATAAACATGTGTTAACTGCAAAATGCATGAAAGACTTCATTGAAATTTAAAATTAAATATTTTATTTGCTTGCAAACAAGTTTGAGACTCACCACTCACTGAAGTGTCCCAAAAATATTTCAACTGCCTTTATGCATTTTATTTAAGACCATTGTGATATCAAGCCTCCTTAGGTACATTTTTATGTTGTCGCTTTTTCCATTTAAGAAATATTAGTCGCATTCCTAGTGTTAATTTTTTGACCAATTATCCTAATCTTCTTTTCATACATATTGTAATGCAAAAGATGCAAGAGAGGTTTTGCTCTTGCAGGGGGCCAACTGAAAACTTCTGGCAGTTAAGCCTTAGAATTCTGAGAGAAAGTTCAGTTGGTCCCTGAGGCTTGAACAGAGTAGAAGGATCAACCAGAGTTCTATTTTGGTTTTTGCTTTGCTTTGGCCTGTGCCTTGACTTTGGACAATTTATACCTAGCTAATTTCTCTGGACCTCTCCCTGACATTCTCCATATTATTTCTCTGTTTCCCTGCCTGTTTTTCCCAGGACTCTGGGAGGCAGGGTGGCTTTTGGGTTTTTAGTGAAAAGACTTTGTGGGTTTAGTTTTCCCTAATAGGCAAGTAGGACATCCTTGAATTCAAACTATCCCTTTAGTATACCCTCTACCTGAAAAGCAGCCAAATCTTCCCAGGCTGAGAGATCAGGTTCTCTCTCAGTCTAATCCATTCCTGAGACTCTCCCTCATCTTGAGTTTCTCCCTAGAGGCTGTCAGGAACCCAAAACCCCTCTCTCCTTCCAGACCAACCCTCAAACATTAATAAACCCTTGGTTACCTAATCAAACCCTCTGGAGAATCTTTCTGTTGAAGAATTAGGCAAGGGTGAAGGGGAAGGAATAATCTCTTTTATTTCCTGAGGGAAACTGGAGGCATCCATCTTGGGAGGAAGTAGTTACCCGACACTTCCTCCTGAATCCCTTCAGTTTCATTGACAGGGAGGAGCCTCCTTTGAGGACTTGAGAAACTGACAAGAAAGCCCCCAAGTGAGATTCAAACCACTTCTGACTGGCCCCATTCCTTGTGTCTGTAAAAGAACCTTTCCTGCCTAGAAGGGTTCAGCCTATTCCCTTCAGTATTCCTCTGTCTCTAGCCCGAGTGTCTAGTCTGTATTAGCTGCCTCTCCTGAATACCTCACCCTGTACCCTTACCATCCTAATACCGCCTTTGTCCATTCCTCCCTAAACTCAGCCATCCCTTTCATTCCTCCCCTATTCCCTCAATCACCTTTATCCCTCCTTCACTCAGCAAGGAGATAACCCCCAAACTCTAGTGTACCCCCTTTTTATCCATAACAATATCTTTATGAAATATGATTATTAACTTATCCTGAGTCTTGCTTCTATGTATCCCCATAGTCCTGTAGCTCTTCAATGATTTCCCTTCTTCATATCAGAAATGATAAAATATTATGGTTATTCTTTTTTCTTTTTTTTAAGTACCTAATATTTTATTATTCCCCTTCACTGGATCTGGTCAGCTTCTCAGCTTCATATTGGGCTAAGATTCTTGTTCTCTCTTCTTTCTTGTTCTCTTTTATGTATTATATTCATTATAGCTTAGAAATATAAGAAGGGACAAACAAAGTAGAAATTGGAGGCTGATAAAGCACTTATTCAGTAAAGTTTTTGTAGAAAATGGCTTTTAAGTTTTGGTCCTTTACTCTCTCTTTGACTCAAATAGGCAAATGAATGCATGCTAACATGAAATTATATCGGGGACTAAGGAGTTCTCCATGTATTGAACGAAATCCAGAGCAAAATAATTACCAGAGTCCTCACTGCTGAAAAAAATTAACCTCACCTTGAAATAGGTATGGATATGCACTAAAGAAAAAGATGAAGTTTCATGAGAGGAACCAAGATGGCAGAGTGATCCAGAGCAGTTCCATGGCACCAAGAGAATTCTCTACAACCAAGACTCAACTATCACCACAAAATGAATACAGGAGTGAAAAAACCAAAAAGTCCAAAATAGGCAAAGAGGATCTGGGGCAGTGGGATGAGAGGAAAGCAAAGCCAGCAAGAAGCTGTAGCAAGGAGGGAAGAGCAAGCCAAGAACAAATCTCACCCCTCTCCCCAACCCTTGCTGTCCAAGTTTTAGGGCCTAAACTCAAGCCAAAATCCAGACCTTGATATCCTGCCTGGGAAAATAGTAGTATAAGTCAACTCATACCCCTTGAAATTTCAAACCTGTAGAAAATTCCCAAGACCCAGCCCAGGGAATTCTAGTCTGGGATTGGGATAAGGGTATAGTTCATACTTTGGGGTGGCTGATAGTACTAAGTACTGATCTTTTTGCCTAAAGCTCAGGGCAGAACTCCAAGACAGGACAATTAAGGGTGTGCCTGATTGGGTCAAGAATACAGTGAGACTAAAATCTTGAGACTAAGTCTGAGGCTAGAATTTGATCAGCCTCTGCCCTGATCAAGATCAAAGTGAGATCAAAAGCTTACACCTAGGTCTAAGGCAAGTTTTAAGCTGTCAGCATCAAAAGGGTCAATTGAATCAGCAGGGGGTAGGGGGCTTTAAGAGCTTTTGTTCCTCAGACCATCACATAATTAGACAGGGAAAATGAGCAAACAAGAAAAAAAGCACCTAACTCTAAAGAATTTTTGTGGAGATAAAGAGCAAGGTACAGACACAGAAGGGGACGGTGAAAGCAAAAGAAACACAAACAAAATCTAAAAAAAATATTCATTGGACACAGATTCTGGAAGAACTCAAGAAGGACTTCCAAAACCAGTTAAGAGAGGGAAAGGGAAAATGGAAATAGAAATAAAAGTGATACAAGAAGAAATGGACCAATTGAAAAAGGAGAACCAAAAACTGAAAGAAGAAAAGTAGGCCTTGAAAAATTAGAATTGACCATCTAGAAACTGATTTCATTAGAAATCAAAATAAACAAACAATAAAATAGAATCAAAGGAAAGAAAAAAACAGAGGAAAACATGAAATATATTATTGAAAAAAACAACTGCCATGGAAAATAGATCTAGGAGAGACAATCTGAGAATTATTAGACCATCTGAAGGTCATGATTAAAAAAAAAAACCTTTGGATATCCTATTACAAGAAATTATCAAAGATAACTTCCAAGAGATCCTCAAACAAGAAAATAAATTTGAAACTGAAATAACTCACAGATAACCTCCAGAAAGAAGTCCTCAGATGACAACTTCCAGGAATATAATAGCTAAATTCAAGAGCCACCAAGTCAAGGAAAAAATACTTCAAACAGTCAGAAAGAAATGATTCAAACACCAGGGAGCTACAATCAGGATCATACAGGATTTGATATAGTGGCTTCTACATTAAAGGATCCAAAGGCATAGAATATGATATCCAGGAAGGCAAAAGATTTGAGTTTACAACCCAGAGTCACCTATCCAGCCAAACTGAGTAAATTCTTTCAGGTCAAAAAATGGACATTCAATAAGATTGAAGATTTTCAAGCATTCTTGAGGAATAAGCTAGACTTAAACAAAAAAATCTGAAGTTCAAACATGAGACACAAGAGAAGTCAAAAAAGGTAAAGATGAAAGAGAAAATTTAAGGGACTCATTAAGGTCAAAATGTTTATATGTCTACATGGAAATAGAATGACTATAATTCTCAAAAATTACTCTTAGTAGTAGAGAAGAAAGGAGGAATTTACTCAGAAAAAGGGTGGAGAAGTAAGCTGATTATGATGATATGATGTATGTATAAATGTGATGATATGGAATGATATGTAAGTATGATATGATATGCATGCATATGAATGATGTGTAAAAATAAACCAATCAAAGGCTAAAGGAGAGGGTTACACTGAGAGAAAAGGGAAGGGAGAGATGGAATGGGGTAAATTATATAAAATTAAGAGGCATGAAAAATCATTACAGAGAGGGGAGGATAAAGGCGGTGAGAGGCAATGCTTAAACTTAACTTCAAGGAACTTTCTAGGAAAAAAATCCCCAGGGCCAGATGGATTCACAAAGAAATTCTATCAAACATTTAAAGAAAACTAATCCCAATAGCATATGAATTATTTGACAAAATAAGCAAAGAAAGAGTCTTACCAAATTCTTTTTATGACACAAATATGGAATGAACTCCAAAGCCAGGTAGACCAAAAACAGAGAAAGAAAACTATAGACCAATCTCCTTAATGAACATAGGTGCAAAAATCTTAAATAAGATACTAGCAAAAAGACTATACTAAGTTATCACAAGGATTATTCACTATGACTAGGTGGAATTTAATTTTAGGACAAAGATGCACATAATTGACCATATAAATAACAAAAACAAACAGAAATGGCATGATTATCTCAATAGATGCAAACAAAATACAACACCCATTCCTATTGAAAACACTAGGAAGTACAGAAAAAAGGCCATTCTTCGAAATAATAAACAGTATATATTTCAAACCATCAGCAAGTATCATATGCAATGGAGACAAGTTAGAAGCCTTCCCAATAAGATAGGAGTGAAGGAAGGATGTCCATTATCACCTCTATTATTCAATATTGTATTAGAAACACTAGTGATAATTATTAGAGAAGAAAAAGAAATTGAAGGGATTAAAGTAGGCAATGGGGAAAGTAAACTATCACTCATTGCAGATGTTATGATGGTATACTTAAAAAAAACCAGAAAATCAACTAAAAGACTAGTGGAAATAATTAGCAACTTTTGCAAAATTGAAGCGTACAGGAACTGGAGGATTTCTATTTGAACTGGAAAGACCTCTAAGAACTGATGCAGAGAGAAAGGAGCAGAAACAGGAGAACATTGCGCACAGAGACTGGTACATCCTGACCCAAATTGAATGTAATAGACTTTTCTACTAGCAGTAATGAAATGACCCAGGAAAATCTAGAGGAACTTATGAGAAAAAATGCTATCCACATCCAGAGAAAGAACGTGGGAACAGAAATGCAGAAGAAAAAACATATGAACGATTATGTAGTTCAGTGGAGATATCATTTGGGTTTTGATGTTAAAAGATCACCCCATTTTCAAATATGAATAACATGAAAATAGTTTTTGAATAGTGATTCACATATAACCCAGTGGAATTGCTTGTCAATTCCAGGATGGGGGAGGAGAGAGGGGTGGGAAAAGTTATGAATCATGTAACCATGGAAAATATTCTAAATGAATAAATTTTTAAAAAGAAAAGAAAAAGATATCCTAACTTCGATGATAATCTTGACAGTCCACAACACAAAAATCAAAGAATTGATAGGAGTAGACAAATGATACAGGTTATCAGCTTTTAAGACATCAAAAGCATGATACTGATATATAGCTTAGAAGCTGACCTAAGACAGTAGAGATGACTAGAAGTTAACCTAACCCTGAAATTTTATGATATATTTTAATTAATAATAATTAATAATAATAATAATAAATAATAATAAGAAAAACAGACATGATGTTGAATTAAGGATCACAGCATGTTATGATGAAAAGAGAGCTCTTTTTACTCTGTTTTGTTGGAAATATGAAAAGGCTATATTTTTGTTGACTTATCTTATATTCTGTTTCTTTAATGCTTTGAATTACTTCACTTGGATTTTAGTTGAATTTATTGGGTTCCCTAGGTAAGTCATCATATTTTTTCCAAAAAAAAAAAAAAAAAAGGCTGTTTAATTATGTTTGGTTTCCCCAATAACTTTTTTCTTTTCTTTATTACTTTAGCTAGTATTTCTACAACTATATATAATATTAGTGATGATAATAGACATCTTTGCTTTACTAGAAAGACTTCAAATATTTATCTATCACCTACCCACATTCAGAGGAAGAACTACGGGAGAGGAAACACAGAAGAAAAACAACCGCTTGAACACATGGGTTGATGCGGACATGATTGGGGATGTAGACACTAAATGACCACACCAATGCAACTATCAATAATATGTAAATAAGTCTTGATTGATTGATCACAAATGTTAAAACCAGTGGAAATGCACGTTGGCTATGGGGTGGGGGGAAGGAAGGAAAGGAGAAAGTAGAAACAAGAATCATGTAACCATGGAAAATTTTTCTAAAAAAATAAAATATTTAAAAAACAAACAAACAAACAAAAACAATAGTAATTATGACCTTTTCATTCCTTTGAAATGTATTGAGAACTTTGGAGGCAAGTGCTATAATTATTTTAATTTTACAGTTGAGAAACATGAGGCAGACAGAAGTTGAGTGCCTTGCCCAGGGTCACACGGTCAATAAGTATCTGAGACCAAATTGAACTCAAGACTTCCTACTCCAGGTCCAATTTTTTTTATTGCACCATGTAGCTTTCTCTGATAATTAATCTAAATTCTCAGATTTTACCCTTTTTGTGAGGTGAGAAGAATAAGGAGGTGAATAGCTATAATCTGAAAATTTCAGTTTTTACATGGTTTCAAATTCACCATCTGCTATTCATTCCTTCATCGCTTGCTATGAGATGATTTACCAAATGGCCTAACATAACAATTTATTCAGGGTCAGCTCAGTGACACCCAGAATGCTGACAGCACCTGGCGAACAATCATCTTAGGAGTTTTAACTTTTGCAAAGAACTTTCTTCATGGCTTTGAAGAGACCCAGACTGCTGGTGGGTGGATTGTGTGTGTGTGTGTGTGTGTGTGTGTGTGTGTGTGTGTGTGTGTGTGTATGTGTGTGTGTGTGTGTGTGTGTGTGTGTGTGTATCTTTTTTGACACATCATCATCTTCATTATTCTTCTACTGACCATTTGGTTACCTGTTTCTTTCTCTTTGTTCTGATATTATTTCTTTGCACCTGTTTCCCGGTTGGATCACTTTTTCAAGTCTCTAATTCCTCAGGCCACCTGTGGATTGTGCCTTCTGTTACAGGGCCATTGAAAATTCCCTTTGTTCCTCTTTCATTCTCATTCCATACAGTTTCACTGGTCTTTCTTTTATTTCAACCTGACAATGTATGATCTTACATAAAGAAAGAAAATGGATAAATTTCTTCATTCTTGCAAATCTCCGTGGGGCCAATAATTTTCAGCATTTATGTCATTCAAGAAAAGAAACACCATGTGTCTCTGATCTGTGGAAATAAACTAAGCAAAAGCTAATTTTCAGCATTCTTATGTTGGATCATGGAACTAGTTCAAGAAGAGTGTCTTCTCCTATGTTGTAATTATCATATTAATGGAGGTGAGGCAGTAGCACTAATAAACTGAGGCACAGAAAAAGCCCCTAATAATTTACATTGGGTTTATCAATACAATATACTTTACAAGAAGACATACACACACATAAACACATCTGACTGAGAGAAACAGCATTGTATAATGGTTGGAGAACTATCCTCACTGTCAGAAAGAACTGAATCCAAGCAATGCCTTTATCATATACTTTCTATATGACCCTCCCCAAATTACTCCCAATATCCCCAGAAAACTCTCTGACTACTGAAATAACAGGTCTAGCTTTTAAAAGTTTAATTAGTTTGTTTGTTACATCTAAATAACCAGCTATCTCCCTTTTTCCATCCCTCTCATTAGAGAAGGCATCATGTGACCAAAAAAGTATGCATAAAACTATGTTCAAATTATTACTATTTATTAGTTTGTTCTCTGGAAGTAAACGTACATATGCCATTCTTCAAATGATAGTCCTGTTGGTGCATATAAAGTTCTCCTGATTCTACTCATTTTACTTCATGACTTCATAGAGGTATTTCCATGTTATTTTTTTCTATCAACATTAACCTGTTCACCATTTCTTAGGGTATAGTAGTATTCTATCACAACCGTATACCAAAACTTGTTCAGTCATTCCTCAATTGATAGACATCCCTTCAATTTCTGGTCCTTTGCTATAAATATTTCAGAACATAATGGTTTGTTTCCATTTTCCTTGTTAAACTTAGGAAATAAACCTAATAGTGATATTGATGGGTGAAAAGGGTATATATAGTTTTAGAACACCTTGGGCATAATTACAGGTTATGCTCCAAAATGATTTGATCAGTTCACAATTCTACCAACAGTGTATTAGTGTCCGTATTTTTCAACATCCCCTCCAACATTTGTCATTTTCCTTTTTATCATTTTAACCACATTGATAGGTGTGACATGTCTAAGAACTGTTTTGATTTGTATTTCTCTAATCAATAATTATTTAGGAGATTTTTTTCATACAGTTATATATATATATATATATATATATATATATATATAGTTTTGGTTTCTTCAACCAAAAATTGTTTGTTCATATATTTTGACTATTTATCAGTTGGGGAATGCCTCACACTTTTTCTATTTTTAATATTTAATCTTTATCTTATTTTAATAACAAATTTCCACATAAGTTTTCTAAAGTTATATCATTCATGTTGTCTCTCTCTCTTCTTCACTCCCAACTCCATCAGTTATAGTAGGTTATACATGTATCATCAAGCAAAAATATTTGTATTTTCATATTATTCATTTTTATAAGTGAATAAACCAAAACCCCAAATCATATACCCAAATAAAAAAATGATGAATCATATGTTTTCATTTGCATTTATACTCCAACAGTTCTTTCTGTAGAGGTAGATAGTATCCTTTTTCATAATTCCCTCAGAATTTTTCTGGATCATTGTATTACATTAAGTAGCAAAGTCTATCACATTTGATCATTCCACAATTCATCAGCTTTTGTGTATAATGTTCTCTTGATTCTGCTTATTTCACTCTCTATCAGTTCATGTTTTGTAGGTCTTTCCAGTTCTTTCTGAAATCAGCCTGTTCATCATTCTTTATAATTGCCTTATATTCTTATATATTTGACTAAATTTTCTTTATATATTTTAAATATGATATCTCTATACAAGAATCAGTTTATTTTTTTTTTCAAATTTAAATACTTTCCTTCTAATTTTGGCTATACCACTTCTACATATGTAAAAACTTTTCCATTTAATATATTCAAAATTATCCATTTTATATCTCTTAACACCTGATATCTCTAGCTTATTCATAAATTTTTCTCCTATACATAAATCTGATAGGTGACATTCCTTTTTAATTTGTTTATAATAGTTTCCTTTATATGTAGGTTGTGTATTCATTTTGATCTTATCTTGGCACATGTTATAAGATATAATTATTTTTCTAGTTTCTGCCAGATTGCTTTCTAGTTCTCCTAACAATTTTTTCCAAATAGTAAATTCTAATTCTCAAAACTTGGATCTTTACTTTCACCAAACATAAGGTTACTGTAATCTTTTACGACCAGTTTGTTTCACTGATCTACTTTTCTTTTTCTTAGCCTATATCAGATAGTTTTGATAATTGCTGCTTATTTTAATAATTATTATATTTATTGTATTAGCAAGTATATGCTTATCTATGTCTATATACACACATGCATAATGTATAAAATACATATCATTTATATATGCTATTTAGGGCCCTTCCTCATGATTGTATGAATGTGTATATGTATAATATATACAGATTAATAATAATTCAACAGTATTTATAAATTACTAGTGTAATGCAAGGTGCTCAACAGAAACTTTTTGCTTCTGTAATTTCTAATGGTCACAAAAAGTCAGTTAAACATCTTAGAATTTTCAGAAAGTCAGTTAGGACTTGAAGCTGAAAATAGAGGTGAAGTTCCAAGTGATGGGGCTTTTGCCTTCTGGCTTTTGCTGTGGCTGGAGGCTATTGCTTTGGCCTTTCGGCTTGGCTTGGCTTCGGCCTTGGCCTGTGCTTATCTTGTCTTGGGGAAATTTAGACCTATCTCATTTCTCTGGACCTCTCCCTGATCTCCCCATCCATATCCCTCCCCTTCCCCTGAATTTCCTGTGGGTCCTGGGGGGAAGGGAGAGCTTGGTGATTGAACATTGTGGGTTTTAGTTTCTATAGACAAGTAGAGTATTCTCAAATAAGTTACCCCTAGTTTTAGTGATTTAATAAGGACTTTACTTAAAAGGCAGTAAAATCTCCTGACTGGGAGAGCTGGACTCTTTCAGTCTAAACTTCTCTGGGACCCATCCCCCACCATCACCCCTCTCCCTAGCAGCAGTTTACAAAATCCTGAACCTCTTCCCTCTGACTAACTTGAGATTAATAAATCTTGTTACCTACTCAAAGTCTCTGGTGAATCACTGTATCGAAAATTGAGGCAAGGGCTAAAGAGGGAAGGAATCATTTTCTTTTTATTTTTTGAGAGAACTGGGGGCATCCATCTTGGCAGGAAGTACCTACCCAGGACTTGCTCTAGCCATTAATTTGACTGGCAGGGAGGGGCCCTCTCGACTCCTCCCTCAAAAGACTTTAGAAACTAACAAGAGAAACCCTCCAGCCAAAACCTAAACATTTCTTACTGGCCCTAGTTTCCTCCCTGTATCCTCTGTCTCAAGCCTCTGTGAATAAATCTGTTTGAGCTGCCCTCTCCTACCTACCCCATTTCCTTTATCTCCTATATACCTTCCCTTACCTTCATTCCTCCTCCATTCACCTTATAATCACCCTATATCCCCATTATCCTTCCTCATACCCAAAATGCGTTTGAGACCCACTCAAATTATTTACTTCTTGATAAAACTAAATATTTACACAGACCCAGAGATGCACATATATAACTGTATCTAAAATAAATATATATGCTAGATATTTATTATGTATAATATATAATTATACACACATGTTTATATATGCATATACACACACACACATATATATATATATACTCATACACATGTGTATCTGTATACACACAGAATATCTCTAGAAATTACCTAAGACAATAACTTATAATAGACATATTGTTCATCTCTCTCTCTCTTTGAGCACTATCTCTCTTTTAATTACATTTCACTTCAGATGATTGTATATTTGGAATTGGGAAGATGCCATTTAAAAGTATGTTATATATTTTCTATGGACACGTGGGGACTTTGTAACTACATTTCCCATGATTCCTCATGGCAAACAGGAAGTATGATGATGTAAGAGAGGGGATAAGTCTCCTGGGTGAGGAGGAAGTGGCCCTCTTTAGCTACCTGAGCGCAAGAGATGAAAGGTAAAAAATGGCTGAGGTGGCAGTTTGAATGCTTACAGGTGCATGGTCTAATGATTTTATCCCTATCAGCATGGCCATGGCTTTAATGAAACTACTAATTTCTCTTATTATATCAGTCTTTATCATTTTTAATCGTAACAATAATGGCAACTACACGGTTGAAATTCAAATTCTCAATTTTCCAGATAGCGTAAAGAGAGCCATGCCTATTTTTTGGCCATCTTCATCTTGCTCAGCTCTTTTGGGCAATTTTTTAAAAAAG
This sequence comes from Gracilinanus agilis, assembly GCF_016433145.1. NCBI lineage: Eukaryota > Metazoa > Chordata > Mammalia > Didelphimorphia > Didelphidae > Gracilinanus > Gracilinanus agilis. The sequence continues at coordinate 358,300,214 of NC_058132.1, forward strand.
GAAAGTGGTTTTCCTCGCCATGCTTTCACTTTAAGCAACAGCATGTTTTTGCCTCCCATGGGACTCAGCCAGCCAGTCCAGCCCAAACCACCTTGGGAGGTCAGGCCAGCCTATTCTGGCTTTTGGCTTTAAAACCAAAATGCAGGTGCCCTGCCAGTGCCTCTGCTGCCGCTTCTGACTCCTGACCTGGACTCCATTCCTGCCGGGCCCTCTGGTACAGACCACTGCCTCACGTTCCTGACTACTCTGATTTCTGCTGCTTTTCCTGACTTACCAGAGCAGACCTCTTCTCTGTTCCTGCCTTACTGAATCCTGAGATTTCCAAGCAGCAACCCCTGCCCTGATTTGACGAGCTCCGCTGTTTCAGCTTCAGCTCTGCTACTAAAGATTTGGGAAGTATCCCGCTTTTCTCCCTACCCTCTTATAGAGGACTCTTAACTTGAAAGGCCATTCTTACCCTCCATGGGGAAACCCCTGCCCACAACCTCTACACGTGGTATTTTCTACAAAACTGTCCTAAGCTTTTCTCTAGCCCCGAGCCCACTACCCGACCCCACATGGACCTAGTGTCTGAACCTTGAACTAGTGATTACTCTTCATTGGGCGCATGGCCTATTCAATCTTTCTTGTCATTAAGAACTGAACATCAGGGGAGGAAATTCACCCCATACCTGCTTAGAACTTTGAGCTTAAAAAACCCCTTATTTTTAAAACCTCAGAACTCAGAGTTTTAAAGAGACTGTATCTTACTGCATTTTGCTAATTAGTTTTGTGAATTAATTTTGTTTATTTGATTGATTTTCCTGTTGCACTGAATCATTTTAAGTTAATGAAGTTTGTGGCTGCTAGATTAATTCTATTTGCGATTTTATTGTAACCCCCAAATAATGATAAAAATCTATTAGAACTGGTAAGAGGTTTTGACCAGCTTGTTAATCTGGTACTCACATTATATTTCCTACACATTTTTTAAAGTTGTAAATTGCCTTATGTATACTGGATTTATAGGAGCACATGTCTTAAGTTTTTATTCTATCTTGGTAATTGTGTATCAACCTTGGAGAGTTTGATGCCTGCCTTGAGATTTAAATTGTAATTTTATGAGAGGTCTTTTAAAAAATTTACTTTAGATGCCTAGTATATTTTATTATAAGAGAAATTATTGCCTTAAATGGATAGAAGCATAAAATTTCCTACCCGGGATTTTTTTTTTTCAAAACAGGAAGCCAAGGAGCTCCTGTATATTCTTATCTGAGGATGATTTAGACCAGAAGGTTTCTTTTTTTAAATATCAAAGTTTGCTATGGAAGCAATAACAGAATTTGTTGAGAAACTCTTAGCCAAGTTTAAAGTTATAATAAGTATATGATTTTTAAACATCATTGTTTATTGTTTTGAAATGTCCTATTAGAAATTATGGTACTCTATTTGAATGTGCATTGTGAATCTGCTATTTTTAAGATCCATTTTCTCTCACAGAAAATCTCATTTTTGGGTAACAAAACCCTTCTAGTTCTAAGCTATATATATTTTTTGATTTTTAAAACATTCTTTTTTTTATTAGAGCAATTGATTTTTCCTTTTTCTCATCTTGTACTGGAAGTACATATATAATCATTATTTATCCTTTTTTTTAAATTTGTTTTACAGTGATATAAGCTTAATGCAAATACCTGAGCCTATAGGACTGTGATTAAATGCCTTTCTGTCTGATTCCAGGAGAAGGGAACATAAGAGCCATAATAATGCTAAGAAAGCACATAGTCACAGAGACTGACTAAATCTGCATGGATTACAGAAGTCTATGCCAATACTTGAAGGGCTTGAAAAATTGGGGTTTGAGTCCTGGAGTCCCAGTCTTTTCTAAAACTTTAGAGGACGTGGGTCCCCTCAACTTAAATTCCTAGAGAAGCACCTAAGATTGGTTATTTATTTGGCTCACTTCCCTGAAAAGCTGATGGCAAATCAGATCAGAGAGAGATGTTTCCCTTAAGTCCTGGCCCTGAATGGGTAATAGCAGACTGCTTAAATCACTTTCATTGGGCCTTGATTCAAAGGCCTGTTTATTTCCCCTACATTTTTGCACATTTTACATTTCATTCACAAGTTAATTTTTTCTTCTTTTTTCTTGAATTGTATTCTTTGTATTTTGCCAATTCATTTCATACAACACCCGTGACTCAGCCACTCATCCTTAGCTGACCTGAGGTACCCTTTTTAAGAATAAAAGGTGTGTTTAGAATTTTCCTCAAGGAGATGTGTGTTAAGTTTTGTTTTTGTTTTTTTTTAATTTGATAATGTAAAAATATATGTATATTTAACTCTTTTAGGAGTAATTTGAGGGGGAAATGTATAATTCTTAGAAGAAAATGTATGTTTTGTAATCTATAATGTAAAGTTTAAATTCTTTTGAGAATAATTTCAGGATAAGGATCTTGCCATCTCCCCAGAATCCAGATGATGAACCTGTTTGGTGAAGACACCATGAAGATGCCTGAAAAGCCTTCACTGTACCACGAAGACCAAAATTTGAACCTTGGGGTGCAGTTAATTGAATATATGGGGAGTTGAAATTGAGTTGAATGTATTGTTTTAATTGTACATGTTATGCCAATAGGGGACTGCCCCCAAATTGGTTTTTTTGTCAATGCAGCTAGCTTTATCCATTTGTTCATCTATTTCTTTTATCCCCTAAATTCCTAAAATTTAGAAGTTGTCTATGTTTACAGATCCAGCGGAAAAAAAGAACTAACCTTTTTTTGCTGGATCTCAGGGGGAATTGTATATTTGGAATTGGGAAGATGCCATTTAAAAGTATGTTACATATTTCCTATGGACACGTGGGGACTTTGAAACTACATTTCCCATGATTCCTCATGGCAAACAGGAAGTATGATGATGTAAGAGAGGGGATAAGTCTCCTGGGTGAGGAGGAAGTAGCCCTCTTTAGCTACCTGAGCGCAAGAGATGAAAGGTAAAAAATGGCTGAGGTGGCAGTTTGAATGCTTACAGGTGCATGGTCTAATGATTTTATCCCTATCAGCATGGCCATGGCTTTAATTAAACTACTAATTTCTCTTATTATATCAATCTTTATCATTTTTAATCATAACATGATAGAGTAGTGTGCCATAGTAGATAATGCACTCATCTTAGAATCAGAATATCTAAATTTGAGTCTTAGCTCCAACAATCACTAGTAACCCAAACAATCTCACTCAATCTTTCCCAGACTCAATTTCTTCATCTGTAAAATGCAAATATAATTACCTCACAGGGTCATAATGGACATATTTTGTAAAGTTTACAGTACTACATAAATGTGAGGTTTTTTAAAAATAAAAACCCTTACCTTCCATTTTGGAGTCAATACTGTGTATTGGCTCCAAGGCAGAAGAGTGGTAAGGGCTAAGCAATTGGGGTCAAGTGACTTTCCCAGGGTCACACGGCTGGGAGGTGTCTGAGGCCAGATTTGAACCTAGGACCTCCCGTCTCTAGGCCTGGCTCTCAATCCACTGAGCCACCCAGCTGCCCCAATGCGAGTTATTATTAACATAATTTCATTCCTTGGAAAGAGAGAGAAATGAAAAGCCTAGAAATATATTAGGTAGCAAATATAAAGCAATATAGATTTCCAAATTTGACATCTTTTTGACAGTTAAAAGTTTACTCTGCCAACATCCAGCAGCATTCTTCCTATTATGTCTATGACTTGCTTAGACTTTAAAACTAACAACACTTTCCCAATTTTCTTTTCTTGGTAATGTAAATTGTAAGCATAAGTATTTCAGTTTTTAATTTCTGGGCATTTACAAGAAGGCAAATCCTTAGTCTAACTAGGCACCATTGTCATGATAAAGGTTTTTTTTTTCTTTATTCTTGGACAGAGGTATCTCAATTTAGATGGTATATAGATATGGGGTCCCTAAAAAGGATTGTCAATAACTAAAATCATAGTGTGAAATTTCCACTAATGAGCCAATTAATCTTCAGCATTATCCTGAGAGTGTGTCCTGGGCACCAGATTTCTTTCCCCATAATATTAAGCAGTTAGGCATTGTATTCCTGTATGGTTAAATGTTTTAAATTTCCTATTTGGGGAAAAGTTACTCTCGATTTTTCTTTTAACCATAATATCCTGATCAAGAGACATGAATTCAAGTCACATTCACTATCCCTGATTAACTCTATGACTTCAGACAATTCACTTCTACTTTTTCAGCCTCAGCTTCCTCATTTATTATAGATATTAATTGAAAACAAAGAACCTGAGTGAAAATTCTACCATGGAAGCTTATATAATCAGGAAGATATAATCAGGTACTGATGACAGATTGCTTATTTCATAATTCTCCCTCTGCTTATAAAATTTCTTCATAGCTAACTTTTGTAGAAATAAGGCTTCCTGGGACAAATCAAACCCATTGCCCACCAAGTCAACATAAAGGCAAAAAGTCTAAAAACTAGATCATTCCACTTGATTTGCATTGAAGAACCAAAATCTTAGGCCTTATCTTTCTTTTTTTATTTACTTTCTTCTTCCTCTGTTTCTTCTTTTTTTTCCTTCCTTTTTTTTCAAAAAGTATATTATATTACTCTATTTCCCTGTATACATAGGGCAGTACCAAAGAATGGATGTATGAAGAATTTATTAAGTGATTACTCTGTGGAAGAAAGGACTATGCTAATGGCTGGGGATTCAATTGAAAACTGAGAGTTCTTCCTTTCAAGGAATTCACATTCTAATTCAGAAGACAACATACATAGGAGAATTCAGCTTCAGGGAAATAGAAAGTTCCTGTGATCTATATAAGCATTATATAGATGGTACATAAATGTTGCCTATTTATTAGTAGTAGTAGTAGTATGAGGAGGAGGAAGAGGAGGGGGAAGAGGAGGAAGAGGAAAAGGATGAGGAGGAGGAGGAGGAGGAGAAACTATTGAATCTCTCCTAGCATATGCAGCATCTCATTGCCTTCTCAAGAAAACACCAGGGTTGCAATGGAGAAGGAAAGTACATACTTCAGTCTAAAAAACACTTAGGTTTTCTTCTCTTAAAGTATCACTTTGCCCTCTCAAACACATCATTCTAAGACTCTCGATATGAGCAGTATTGCTCAACTTGAAAAGATGGCAAAATGCCTTTTGAGGTCTTTTAACTGTGATGTTTAAGTTTCCTGTAGGTGGCAGCCCTCTTGCTGACTACTGACTCATGAAATTGGCTCTTTTCAAGCAGAGTACTTCAGTATACAGAAGTTTTCAGCCCAATATGGTTTTGGTTTTAACATCATAAAATAGACTACTTCAATCAGAGAAGCTTGATTTTTAAATATCATTACTTATGAGAGCTATTAGACCACTGAACGGCCAAAGTGCCTGAAAAAAACATAATGTATTCTTCTTGCCTATATAGAAACTCCAAGCTTTTTAGCAATATTCCCTTATTGATCTTTATAACATTCCAAGTGTCCAATGATTTCTAGAAAGTGAGAGTGGGGGGGGGGGAAGCCAAATGATTGTTATTTTTGTTTAACACAGTTAGAGAAGACACATCCTAGGGCATAGGTTCCCAAGTTCTGGTCTTTCTCAGACTAGATTGAATATTAAAACTGTGTGCATTTTTATGAGGTTTGAATGAAAGGGCAACTATTAAGATGAATACTGCCACTGCTCAGCCATATCAACAAGGTATCATTGAGGAAAAGCCATATCTTTACAAGGGAGAAGTATTCAAAGCTCTTCTACTTATTCAGTCTATGAGACTTACTAACACTAATAGGTTGTTCCTACCTTCTTAGAAAAAAGAAAAAAAGTATACATAATTAAAATCAACAAGTGGTTTCACACCCTAAATCTCATCAAGTGGACTAGGACTTCCTGATGAATCCTATTCTACAGAGAAATGCATACAATACTAGACAGGTTATTTAGAGCAGTTGCAGAGTATTCACACATTTCTATGGGAGGAAGTCTCCTTCCCCAGACTCTATTTTTTCCTTCTCAAACTCAAATCATAAATGGACCAGATCACATGATCAGCAAGGTGTATAGTATGTTTTGCAAACCTCTTCAACTTTAAACCTTTTCCCATTCCCCACAGAAGAATTTTATATCAGAAATAGACTAACCAAAGCTGAATCAACAGGATAAGAAAATAGAAACACAGTATAAGATTTAAAAAAAACTCATCAAAGTTTATCAGACTTCTAAAATACTTAGATATTTCTATCAGCATCCTCATCCCAAACCCATACCAGACACCAAGTATGATTGGAGCAAGCAACCTTACAGATATATGCTTCAGTGTCTATGTGGGGAGGATTCTACATAGCCCCTCCTATCAATAACCCAATGTGATTCATCATCCAAACCCACTATTCATGATTTTTTAAAAAGGATACATTAATGCTACTCAGCCATGTGAAAAAATGGAAAGTGACTGAAGACAATTGGTTCTTAAAATGAAGTAGTAAAGAATATATTAGAAGAAAAAGAAACTTCCATCCCCAATGGGAAAATGTTCTAAAAATTGAACTGGTATCATTTTTTTCCCAGCTGAGTTTGCTTTGGCCAAGGAGTCAGCCAAACCCTCATATCCACCCCATTTTTAACTTGATGAGCCCAACCATACTTGACTAGTGGTTGAGGGAGAGTTGAATATCAGTAGAAGGGGAAAGAGAGCCAATAATAGAAAGAAATACAGAGACAAGTTACTGGAAGTAAAAGAAAAAGTTAAGAAAACAGTCAAAGAGAGAAAATATGGATATTTACTGAGCTCCTGAACAAATAAACTAACCATGCATAAAAATGGGAGAAATGAGTAAAACCTCAAAAAGAGGACAGAATTTACTGAACAAATATTAAAAAGTGAACAAAAAAGTCTGTGTAAAGAATGTGGACTTAGCAATGAGTTTTGCTTGGGAAGATTTGCACATTAGAAATTTATCTTCTCTGAGAAATATTGATATTTCCCAGAGAACTACATTCTATCATAGGAAAGGATAGGTATGATCCTTCAACAGGAACCACCATCTTGAGTGATGGAGCTTACAGAAAACAGAGAAGATAAAGTGAGATCTACAAGTGCAACAACATAGAAATGGAATGGAGAGGACTTCAAATTTGATACTATTAAATTTCTACTCTCTTGAGAGACACAAAAAATTGAAAGGATAACATTGTCCATGAATGGAAGAACATGATTCAAAAACAAATAGAAAGGAGGCAAAATAAAAAGGAGACAAATTAAGTCACAACTTCTTAGAAATGGGTTCAATAAAGGAATGCTAAGAGGTTAGAGAAGGCAAGAAAGAAGATTCTGAACCACCTACTTTTCAGGACAAGAAAGGACCATGTGGTCATGATGGGAGTGAAGGTAAACAAATAAATGAATAAAAAAGGAAAAAATAACATTTTAAGTAAATACAAGGAACTTTGAATAGGGAGAATAAAGGAAATTATTTAGAGTGAGAGCTAATTGGAATAAACAAAACAAAAGAGCACAAGCTAAACCAATTTCAGGGATAAATACTAACTTAAAAGAGAAGGGATAAAAATCAATACAAATGAAATATGTGGAGTAAAACAAAAACCTAAAAATCATAACCCTAAATATGAATCTTTTAAACAGTAAAACATGGAACATGGTAGAATATATACATAAAACAAAATAAAGAAAGAACTTAAACAAGTAGCCATGAAAAAAATTTAAGGAGTTGAAATGACCATAGCCATTAAAGAATGTTTCACCAACCCCATGAGTTTTTAATAAGTCATAGGGAGAGTTAATTCAAATTTTCTGACTGCTTAATTGAAGGAAATCTTTAAGGGTTTTTCCCCTTTAAAGGAAATCACTAAGGTGAAAATTAAGGATGTGATGATGACTCATATTATTTACTTGTTCATATTTCATATTATGTCCAATTCATATTATGCTTTATAGTGAAACACCTACTTTCTTGATTCAAGACCCCAGCCCTGCCTGCTGTCTGGATCTCATAGACTCTGCTCCCTCTCCATAAACCCCTTTTCTTTACTAAAGTGTTCCATTTTCAAGATTTAGCCTAAATAGCCTTACCAAAGCAGTCATTAAATATACACTTATATATGTGTGTGTGCATATATATGTGTGTATGGATATATACACTTTCATATGAGAGCAAAAATGTGTTATATAATTAAATTTTAAAATATTGTTTATCTCATAGTCTTATTTTATTTTTATATATAATTTACAAAGCATATAATAAATCAACCAAACATTTATTCAATACTTACTTGATTGGCACAGTCCTAAGCCCTGAGGATTCAGAGGAAGGCAAAAAAAAGTACCTATTCTCAAGGAAATTTGGAAGAACATATAAATAATTAGATATGTACATATTACATAGAAGGTAAGCTTAAAAAGTTATCAAGTAAACACCTAATCCAGAGTTTATCTATACAGTGAACCCTAGTAAGGCCTTGAAGAGGAAGGTCAGAAGGTTCAGAGCTCATGCTTGTCTTATTCATAAGAAGTCACTTTTCCTTAAAAATTTAAGGTTAGTAATAACAAAAAAATACCAGCATAGGGTTGGGAGAAATGGAAGAAAAAGTTTTCTGCCGTAGGTAATATTTGAACAGTCTTGCAGCAAGTTTGAAATAATAAAAAGCCAGAGATGAGAAAGGACAGAATTCTGCAAATGGGTTCAGCCAGTGCAAATGCATGGAAACAGGAGGTCGAGTTTCATGTGTGAGAAACAAGAAGTTGAGTAGTAGATTATGCATGGGAAGCAGTAAAATATAAGATGGGGAAAGTAGGAAGGACACAGGTATATACATATATGTGTGTGTATGCATGTATGTATGTAGTTGTTGCTATTTTGAAAGCTACTTTAGAGACAAGAGTTTGGATGAAGTTGAGTCACCTGGCTCTTTGGAGAAGCATATTGCTCTGCCTTTCATTTTTTTGGAGTCTACTTGATTTTCTGGCCTGTCATTCCCATTGCACAAAATATGTTTGGGCAGGTTAGTGCTTCCTCCTAGTGAGCTAATGTGCTTTCCAGAATGAGCTCTTTGTTCCTTACTATAATTGACAGCAATTACTGCTATTGTTACCTGCTGTCATCAAGAGAGAGGAAGAAAAGGCCAAGAATCAAAAGAACCCTTGGAGTTTGAGCTAGTTGAATGTTATATGTAATGTTTGTTATTTATAATAAAAATGCATTCATCCAAAAAATTCCTTAAATGGCAAGGACAGGAGTTTACATTTGATCCTCTAGACCAGTGACAGGCAAACTTTTTAAAGAGAGGGCCAAAGGAAAGGAAATGCTCATCTGTCAGTCTGTTTCTAAGGCAGCTCTTCTGAAGTTTCATTGTATTGTATCCTACTCATTGTATTTGCCAGATTAGGAATAATGTCACAAGGCCAGGATAGAACATTTCAGGGGGCTGCATCTGGCCCAGGGACCATAGTTTGCCCATCACTGCTCTAGGCAATAGGAACCCATTTCAATTTACTGAGTATAAGGGGAGGGGTGAAAAATAGGGGATATGTTCAGATATATACTTTAGAAAACATGTTGGACAAGGAGTGGAGAATGGATTAGGGTGGGAAAGACTTGAAGAAAGGACACTAGTTAGAAGGCTATTGCTATAGCACAGCTAAGAGATGAGAACCTAGCTATAGTGGTGGCTGTTTGAATTGCAGATAAGAAGATATTGTGAATGTAGAAAAAGTAAGACTGGGAAACTAATTGGATATATAGTGGAAGTAAGAATAGAGGATCAAATAAGAAACTGAGTTTGCAAGCTAGGAGGATGGTACTGTCCTTAATAATACAATAATACATGTATATTATAAGTGAATATCTAATAAGGACTGTGGGTGTCAAAAAATTCTTTACTGATGAGGGTATAGAATTGTTTTTTAAATGGAGGCCATTGATCTAGATATTCAGGAACACCTATATGGTTCTTTTATGTGGCCCTGGGGAAAAAATACAGAGAAGCTATTTCAAATCTAATAATATAATGAATTCTGACACCAAAATCCTACAAATGTTCTCTAACCCATACTTCTTGCTATCTGTGATGTCACCAAGTCATAGAGGGTTTTTTAGAGCTGGAAGATAGTTCAAAGATCATCTTATAGAACTCTTTCATTTTATTGCTGTGGCAACCAACGTCCAAAGAGTTAAAGAGATTAATCCAAGATGAGGTTAATTAATGATGGAGAGATTGAAATATTGAAATAACCTACTGATCACTATATTTAAGTATTCTGTTCAAAAAACCTGGAAGCCTCTATATGTAATGAGTGAATTTAGGAAAGGTGTTTGGTTAAAGGGAATTTTGGAAGGGAGGTTGTCAGGGACTTGCTAGGTAAATAATATGAGTTGAAGGTAGGATGGAATAGTGAGATTCAGGGTATAATATGAGGCTGAAGTCAGGGAGTATAACACTGAAGGTAACAAAGATCTTCAGGGAGAGGAGGAATTGATTTAAACAGGCAAAGAGCAGCAGGGCTTATAGACTAGGATTTAGACTAAAGACAAACTGAGGGAAACAGACTCAATTGAAATTAACTACAGGCTTTAGTTAATTTCACAGGAAGGGACTTGTTTTGAAGTTACATCTTCCTTCAAGATGGATACCTGGCTTCCCTTCAAGCCCAGAGTATGTTGGTTCTATTCCTCTTCTTCCCTTTTCTTACTAATTAACTGACAAAGTAATTAACAGGTCTGTTTAAACACAAAAGGGTTTATTGTCTTCTAGGGTTAAATTGTCAGGAAAGTGGATTAAGGAAGCTCTAACAGTTGTTTAACAAAACCTCAGGTGGGGGAAGGGAGGCAGAGATAGGGTTTGAGCAAGGTCCTGCCTTAACTCAGCTCTCAAGGTGATCTTGAAATCAAAAGGGAATATGATGATGACTATCTAACCTCTCTAGATAAAATACTGCCAAAGTATAGCTAAACCCTCACAGATTTGAAACTACTCTCTGATTCACTCTCCTTATTCACTCCTCACAGACATTTAGGTAAGGGAAGGAAGGTAGGAAAATGAGGTAGGGTATGAAGATTCAAAGGGTTTATCTAAATTAACAAATCTCAAATAAATACTCCAAAGCTAGGCTAAATTTTCAATCTTTTGAAAGGAGAAGAAGCAGCTCAGCTGGCCTGGCTCTCTCCATGAGTTCCCAGGACCAACTGAAACTTTCCTTCAAGATTCTAAACTCCTAACTGATTTCAGAACTCAGCCAAAGCCTGTAAAAACTCCTAAGACCCCCCCCTCTCTCTGTACTACATATGTCACCAATATTATCTTTCAAGTGACAGTGAGGCTATTTGGGTTTGTTTTTTTTTTACTTTTTTTTCTCACTAAAAAAAAAATCTTTGCTACAAAACATAGCTTTCTAGATTCAGAACATGGAGTAAATCAGAAATGGGAGTGATCTAAAAAGAAAACAAACCCTATATATACAAACATAAGATACATACATATATGTACACATGATATATGTATGTATATATACCTTCCATCTTAGAATCAATGCTATGTATTGGTTTCAAGGCACAATAGTGGTAACAGTTAGGTAATAAAGATTAAGTGACTTGCCCAGGGTCACACAGTTAAGAAATATCTGAGGATATATTTGAAACCAGGACTTCTTGTCTTTATGTCTGGCTCTATATTCACTGAGTCACCTAGATGTCCTCCAAATATAAGTTTTTATTTCAAAAATGAGTTAACTAGTTGTTTATTTTTGCCAACAAGAGAAAAACATTTTTTCAAAATGTTCAATAAAAAGGATACAATAATAACTAAAAGAAAATGGTGAATTAATTATTTCCTAAAGGTCATGATGATCTGACAGAGAAGTAAAGTAAAGGCAAGGAAGGGCAATTGTGGCAGCCATGTCAAAACCAATGAAATTATCAAGACCAATTAACTTCAACTACTTTTCCAAATTCTTTTTGTTTTTCCTAACCTCTTCATCTTGCCATATTTGTAAAGAAACAAAGATCTTTCTGTTTCAATTTTTTCATCTTCCATGAGGTGACAAGCTTACTTAATCCAGAGCTTACTTAAACAGTGACCCCTATCAGGTAAAGCACTGAAGGTGAAGCACAGAAAATCTAGGACTCATACTTGCCTTATTCATAGCTATCTAGCAGCCATATTTTCTCTAGAAATTGTAAAATTAATAATAAACAACAATAATTGCAATTTACATTTGTGAGCAATAAGTACTTTCACATGACAATTTTTCATTTGAGAACATAATCTGTGGAACAAAATCAAGGTTAGGATTATTATTTCCATTTTACAGAAGAGGAGAAAGATTTGTAGAGATTAAACATTACCTGCCCAATATACCTGGTAAAGTCCAAGGAAGATGGAAAGATCCTACATATACCGAAATAGTCATAGTAGCATTTTATGTGGTTAAAAAAACAACAAAATGTGAATTATTTATGCCAATTACAGGAATGAGTGAATAAATTACGATAAAGTTACAGAATATGATTATATGAGAAGAAATAATAAATATTAGCAATTTAGGGAAGCTAAGTGATTTCTTTTACTAATTCAGGGCAATATGAATATAATCAAGGAAATAATATGCAGGATTAATTCAATAATGGAAAGAAAAAGACAAGAAGAAAAATTGTCAGCTCAGTGACCAGTTATGGTTAGAGACAATGATGAATCAAGAAGTGCTAAATTACAGGTGCACAATAAGACATATGCTGTTACAAATGATCAGTGCATCTGTTCTTATTAATTATAATTCTTTTCTACAAGGAAGGCTTCAATTTATATAAAAGGTCATTACTTTACAGTGATATAAAGCAAAAAAATGATCAATGGGTGGGTGAGTAGATGGTTGTGTGTGACTTATCTAAGGTCTTATCTAATGAGTGTTGGAACATGGAATGAGTTTTTGAAGGATAAATACAATATTGTTGGGGTTTTTTTCTTATACCATGCTACTACAAAGATATATTGAGTTTTGGATTAAAGGTGAAGGGTGAATCAGACATAGGGGAAAGGCATGTATTGACAAAATATAAAAGCTGATTATTTGTCTAGTAGTTGGCAAGCATTCTTAAACTGGCAAAAAAATCACTTTAAGAGTTATTTATTAGATTGGAATGCAAAACATTGTTTATTATTATTGTTTCTTTGTAGTTTGACATTCAAGAAATAGATGAAATTGTTTGTATTAACTAAAAAGAACAGATCCATTCAGTTTGGGAATGATCATTGCATTTACATTTTTCTCATCTTTATTGTCTTTAAAATAGGTTTTTAATATTGCTCTAAAGAACCCTTATATCTTCAAAATGAAATTAAAATAGCATGCACAACATTTCTTCAAAGGAATACTAGTTCTGAAATGATATGTTTAGGGCTATTTTTATTTGATGTTCATTTTCTTCCTTTTAGAGACTTTATTATTTTCCCCAAAATCAAATTTCCTCCTCATCAATGTGCTTTGGTTTTATGTGATTGTTTTCTTCTTGTCTCTACTTAATGAATAATGTCTGACAGCAGAAAGGCTATCTTTGAAGATGTAAATATTCACAAATAATCCATATAGTCATAATAATTTACTTATATGAATATTGCTGAAAGTATTATTAGAATTTTATTCACTGATATTTTTCTTCTTTGGATTTTTAATAACTTATGAATGAGTGTGTAGGAGTTTAAACAAATCCTAGGACTACTCCACCATCAACTCTTCACTTTTTGTCACTTTCATTAAATATGTGGAATCAAGAAGAACTGAATTCATATCTAGCCATCAAAAACTTACTAGTGATGGGACTGTAGGCAAGTCATATAAATTTTTGTCTCTCTTAGTCTTTGCATTTGTAAAATAGAGAAAATGATAGCATCTACTTCACCTGGTTATTGTGAAGATAAATCAAATAGTTGTTAAGTATGTTGACAACTTTAAATTGTTATTTGAACACTATGATGATGTTGTGTAAAGATCCTGTACTGAGCACAATAAATACAAAGAAAATAATTAAACAATCTTTCCCTCAAGGAGCTTAAATTCTACTGAAAAGATAAAATAGATCCATATATAAATGAATAAAGTAAATCAAGACAGACGGAGAAGAAATGAGAGAAAGTTTTCCAGATTCATTTAAGGAGAGAAAGAGAACTGGCTTCTATTGGGATCAGGGGGAAGGTTTATAAAGGAGGTAGCTGCTGAGCAACTCCATATGTCAGATATCATGACATGATACACAAGTGTCTACATTAATATAAGAATAAAATCGTGACTTATACTATTCTATTATATAATACAGTGATTCCCAAAGTGGGCGCCACCACCCCTGTTGGGTGTTGCAGCAATCCAGGAGGGTGGTGATGGCCACAGGTGCATTTGTCTTTCCTACTAATTGCTATTAAAATTTTAAAAAATTAATTTCCAGGGGGCTAAGAAATATTTTTTTTCTGGAAAGGGGGCGGAAGGCCAAAAAAGTTTGGGAACCACTATTATAATATATGATTTTGCCAAATAGTCTTTGGCAATTCACACCATGAAATTTTCCCCTGTACAATTACCCCACAATTACCCTGGTCTTCTCTGTTTCTTTTCATGACTGACCACTTATTCATAATTCTGCCCTCCAAGACCTCATTTCCCATTTTCCATTTTCCTCATTTCAAAGATGTCTACATTACTTAAATCAGCACACTGATAGCTATTGCTGGAAAGAGTTGGACATAGGAGCTGGAGAAGACTTTTTGTAGAAATGGAAAGATGGGATTATATATGTATATATCTTTGGAAGTATAAAAAAAAGCTCAAAACACATAATGCATTGCTCACCAGGGATGGATTTGTTTAATAATGAGATTTTAAAAGTAATATTATTTAATTTTTCATGGATACATGTCCCTATTTTTTCTTTGGAGAAGCTCATGAAAATTTTATTTTTCCAAACCTATCAGTTATGGAGAGTTTCTTGAGGGAAGCTGAATTGATTAGAAGACGAGGATTAACAATGAAAGGAAAGCTTAAAGAATATTCAAGGAAATAGCTTATTAGCTAGATTATTCAGAGATATTACTGGTTGAGGTTTGCAGAAAAATAAAAACAAACAAACAAAAAAAGTCATATTTGCTTGTGGAGTACGGTTCTTATTATCTTTCAATCGTCTGTCCTATTTTGTTTTTCCTGGTGGTTTGAGGGTGTTTAAAGATTTAAGATTTTCTAGGCACATGTACTCCATCATGGGCCCTCCAAATATTAATAGGTGGCTTTGTGAGTTTCTGTGCCCCCAAAATGTCAAGACTGAGTGACTATGAGTCTTTGGTAAACTAAGCTTGGTTGGTCCAGGACAAGATGAACATATCGAATATCAACAGGGAAAATTCTTTAAGTCTTTCTAGCATCACAGGACTTTTCAGAGGTTCAGTTCTGCTGGCAAAGCATTTGAAAATTCAGAGCCACCTTCACACCCTGGAAAGGCTTTGAATGTGATGAAGATAATTATTTTATGTACTAAGTTTGGAGCTCCCACAGAATGGAAAGAAAGGAAGGATGTATAAAGTAACACTATGTGCCCAGCTCTGTGCTAAGTTCTTTTACAAATATGATTTCACTTAATCATCACAACAATGCTGGTGGGTGGAAACTATTATTGTAATCATTTTTCAATTTAAGAAACTGAGAAATAAAGAGATCGAGTAACTTAACTAGAGTCACACAACTAATAAATATCTAAAGCCATACTTGAACTCAAATCTTTCTGATTTCTGGTCCTGTGATTTATCTATTGTTTAATCCAGCTTCAAACACACATAGTAGGCATGAATTAATGTTTAATTGAACTGAAATAACATAGAGATGGTACTAACATAATTTAGATAATACATTTTAATGTAAATATGGATGATAATCTACAATATAGGTACAATATGGCCAACTTTTGGCTGAGAGGAAGTCACTAAAACCTCTCATTTTTGGACCAGCTGTTGAAGTCTTCTGAAGGTCTTATGAAGATCTGACAGAAGATCTAATACATTTTTCACTGTATCATATTTTTGTGAGGATATCCTCACAATATTTACTATTTCGTTATTATTGTTATTATCTCTATCACTATTACTACTACTGCCACCACTACTACTACTACTACTGCTACTGCTATTGCTGCTGTTCCTACTACTACAACTGCTGCTACTACTGCTGCTGTCATTACTACTACTGCTACTACTATTGTTACTATACTTACTAATACTACTATAGATACTGCTACTGCTACTGATATTGCTGTTTCTTCTGCTGCTGCTGCTACTCCTCCTCCTCTTTAATGAGGAGATAATTCAGAATTTTCAACTAAGATTCCTTTAATTATTTTGGCTTCTTTCCCACTGATAATACAGAGAAAGAAAGCATTTGTTTAGACTTCTTAACATCAACCCTTTTGGATTCAACTAGTTACAAATTTCACATATGATTTGAATGAATATTCAGATAGGTTAAGGGAAAATGAGCCTTTAGGATGTATGTTCAAATAATGATGACCACCATTATAAAAGAGTTTATATAATTTCTTTCATCTAAAAATCTGCATATGCCTTTCACACATTTACTTTATTAACTTCATATATCTTGTTTTATTGAAAATATTGTTGGAATGAGGGATATACAAGGGAAGCAGTCTTTTAAAAAGTGTTCCAAATTACATTACTTTGAAAAAACATAATTTACTCCCTGCATTACTATTCTATTGACCATTTTTCTTTAAAATCGGATTTTACTTTATTTTTATATGGTGATTTTCAGTCACTGTTAGCATAAACTTTCATCATAAGTATATTTATTTTAAAACTTTCCTTTTCCTTCTTCCTACTGTCTTTTTCCTTTGGTAAGTTTTTATCCTTTCCCCTCAAAGTTCTGTTTTATGTTTAGTAAAATTATATCAATTTCTTTAAAATTTCATTATAACCCCATTAGATTTTGATTCCCAACATATTGAAGCACATTCTTTTGAAAGTCTTAGCTTTATAGATAATTTCTATGCATTTTTAATTATATTTAAGATCAATGATTTTGGACATAATAAAGTTCTTCACTAGTTGCTCTCCAAATTTCTTAGATTTTAGTATCAATAGAGAAATTCTGCTTTTAAGAGAGTTGATATACTCACCTTCCTAGCCTCTAAGGGTCCTTTGCTTTGGGCTCATACATATGGACCTGGATCCAGTCTTATAGAACCTGGCCTCTGAAAAAATGAATCAAGGTATTTCTTTGCAACTCCTGGATTTTTATTGTCCACTGCATAAAATCTTCTATAATACTAAAGTTGAAGTTTGATTCATATTTAGGATCTCCCTAAAAAGAGGTGAGGGGGAGTTAAAATAGTAAGAAAGTTATTTAGTTCATTCACCAAAACATATACACATACACACACAAAATAATCACAGCCATGTGAGTCAGAAAGTTTGGGAGTATTAATAATGGCTAACGACAACAAGCAATAATAATAGCTACCAATATATTCTTCTTGCTATATTAAAGAAAAGAAAAATATAATGAATATTGAATAGCTATTTCATATTTAACTTAGTTTGGCACTGCTTTCCTCAAGTCTTCTTTTCTTTTTAACTAAAACCTTTATCTTTTGTCTTAGAATCAATGCTATGTATTGGTCCCAAAGAAGAGCAATAAGGACTAGACAATGGAGGTTAAGTGACTTGCCTAGGGTCACAAAGCTAAGAAATGTCTAAGCCCAGATTTAAACCCAGGACCTGCTGTCTCTAAGACTGACTGTATCCACTGACTCACCTAGCTACCCCCTAAGTTACAAGTCTTCTTATAAAGTAAGTCAAGCATTGATATTGGGCTCATCTTAGCTCCTTAGATGCACTTAGTAACAACTGATAAACCTAGGATCTCCCAAACTCTCAAATTTACATGGCTACCTGCAAGGATAGAAATATCTATCTCAGGATTCGTATTGTTATCTATGATCAGGAGAAATGAAAGAGAAAGGCAAAATCATTAGCCCATGTGCAAGTTTGTGTAGCCTAGACCTTATTTTAGATGTCATGTTTGAGAAGCCACTAAGCATTCTTTTTACTTCTTTTATATGAAGTATCAGAAAAGAAGTCTGAAGGACAAACAAGTCAGAGGACAGAATCACTTTTTTTTAAGTCTTCTGGGTAGTCTGGATTATATAAGCAACAGAATAGAGAAACAGATATTTTCTCAGACTCTCACTTCTTAAGCTTCTCCAAAATAGGAATTTTGTATGAAATATAGAGCAATTTCAACTTCCTCCATTGCATAGAACACTAAGAACATTAACGAGATCAAAATCCAATTAACAAAAACAAAGGCAGCTAATCATTAATTCCTAGTATGCTCATTCAGCACCTTTCCCCTCCCACCTGACCTACAACACTCCAATAAGGTTTTATAAATCAGCCCATTGATATACAACAGATTTCAACTCTACAACCCACTCCTCCAAGTTCTACAAAACAAACAACAAAAGATAGAACCTTGTCCTGCCTGGAATGACAGTATAGCACTGCTTTCTGTGATAACGTATCTTGGCTCCATAGAGGGAACTGGTACAACAAGCATGTGTGTGTTTGCGTGATGCCCCACTAAGTCTACGGGAAAGAACTCAGCATTCAATCTAGGCAGTAATATGTTCCAAAAAGTTACTTAGGGAAGACATTAAAGTGAGTTTCCAGTGTGGAAAGAAGGCTGAGACATCCTCTTCATTCCAACCCTGGAGAAATCACAACAAAAGGTGAGGAAATCAGAAAGGGAATAAATGGGGGAAAAGACTAAAATTACCAAAGTTCTCAAGAGAGAAAAAAAGTCAAAGACCTTTAGTAGAAGCAGGAAAAAATAAATAAGATATTAATAACAGAAAAGAGTATGTCCTTCAAGTCAGTTTAAGGTGTCCAGATGTCTCTGGATAAATGATGGAAGATAAAAGGAAATTGATCAACACCTAATGAAGTAGGGCATCTTGTGGATTCCCAACAGTTCATGGAAAGTTCAGGAAGTTCATGAAATTTGAGAGAAATAATAATTATGGAAGTAGAATGTATAGCCTATCCATAAAAATAACTGGAAGCATAGAAAAAACTTGAATACATGGTGACAAGTGTCACCAAAGAAACAATGATGAGAATAATGGACGATCTGTAGGAAGAGAAAAAAAAACAATAGCATTAAAATATATCATAATCTTCATAAAGCAAAATACATTCATCCATTCATCTCAAAGACAAGTATATACAGAAAATTAAAGGATTAAAAGTCTCTGAAAAGTAAATTAAAATTAAAAATATTAAACACTAAAATACCAGAAAAAATGCCAAGAATTTTTGAACATAGAAAATTATCAATCAAAAAGTCCATTTTGTTACAATTCCAAGACACATACAAATATGAAGGAAAGGAAATCTGAATGATAGAAGACTATTCTATACCAGCCAGAAACCATAACAGGAAATGAAATAAAGTGTTCCAAAGACCAAAAGTGTTCAGGGTGAAACCCAGAATGACATACTCTGTTCATCTGAATCTAAACAATAATGAGAAAAGAAAGATATGCAATAAAAATTGGCTTTAAAAGCATTCTGAGCAAGAAAAGTAGACATGAAAACCTAATTTTTTAATGCTCCATACAGAAATGCAAGAAAGGTATATAAATATAGCAGCCAAGAACAATTACAAGATAACATCAGAAACCATTAAGAGATGTCTTTCTAAATGTATGGTAGGTAAAAGCAGAAGTCAAATAGGAATGATAGTAGAGAAATAGAAATTAAATTAATGTACTAAACTTCACAACACTATCACATGTGAATCATTATTTTTGTAGGATTAAATTAGAGACTGGAAGTCTTTATAAATGGAAAATGAGGAGGAAGGAGGTTAAGGAGAATGATACAGCATAATTGAGTCAAAAGTTAATAATGAAGAAAAAAATTCCTGTTGTCTCCTAAGAAAAAATACTGGTGAGGGGGTAAAAGGAAAAATTGAAACCAAAGGATTATAAATCTGGTAAAGGAGATGGAGACTTTAAAGTGGATATACATTGGAGGTGTTTATTGCTTAGAGAGGCCACTAATCTTCTGTGATGGAGAAGAGGAGTCAGAACTCAGGGGAGAAACTGACACCCAAAAGATTGGGAAGACATGGACAAAGTGAGATAACTGACCAGTGTATGAGTAAAAAAAAGCAATTGTGAGGAGGGTAACAGTTATTAATAAACTAAAATTTAGAGAATGGAATAACTCCTAACATAGCAGTATTCTCTCTATCACCTGAAGGCTTTGTTTTTTCTAAGAGTGTGGCACAGGAGAAAAAGAGGCTCAGGGCACAATATTTATTAGACAATATGAGAAATTGTTTTGAAGAGGAAAACTAAACTGGCATCTTAGTAGCTTTAATTCCATGACAGAGACTATAAAAGGAATAAATAAGCCTAGGGGCCACAAATGAAAGAATAAAAATCTGGAATAGACAGAAATAGGAAAAAGGAATGCAGAGAATAAGGGAAAGAAATCTGTTTCATTAAAAGGGCAGAAAGAATAAAATTTGTAAAAATAAATGAACAAAAATAATTAAAAGGAAGAAAGGGTATTTTATTTGACTGAGAGGGAAAAGAGGTAAAGAATTTACTAAATACAACGAACCAATAAAACGCCAAAACAATAGAAAGAGGTAACAAACAAAATGTGGTGAGACTTGAGGGCAAGGATAAGAAAGGTAGTGAGAAAAAGGTACCTTAGAGTATATTCTGCTAAAATAAATAGACTAGGTGGCATAGTGGATATAGCCATCCAGGCCTGGAGACAGGAGGTTCTGGGGTCAAATCAGACCTCAGACATATCCTAGTTTTGAGGCCTTACCATTCTTCTACCTTAGAACCAATATATAGTATTGCTTCAAGACAGAAGGTAAGGTTTTGTTTTGTTTTGTTTTTTTACTTTTTATTGTCATGCAAAACATACTTCCATATTGGTCATTGTGTTAAGAGCACACTTATGCATAACCAAAACCCCAAAATAAAATCAAAGCTACACTGATGTGAATGATGACTCCAACAGTTCTTTCTCTGGAGATGGATAGCATTTTCCATCATAAGCCTTTTAGGATTGTCCCAGATCATTGCATTGCTGAGAGTAACCAAGTTTTCATAGATGATCATCATCCAATACTGCTGTTATTGTGTACAATGGTCTTACAATTCTTATTTCTCTCTGCATCAGTCCCCACAGATCTTTCCAGCTTTTTCTGAAATCATCTTGCTCATCATTTCTTATATTCAACAGTTTCCCATTACCAACATGTAGCACAATTTGTTCAGTCATTCTCAATTTCCTATTCTTCACAACAGAAAATGAGTAGCTATAAATATTTTTGTATGATTAGGTATTTTCCCCTTTTTATTATTCCTTTGGGATACAGAACAAGTAGTGGCATTACAGGATCAAAGGGTGTGCACAGTTTTATAACCCTTTAGGTATATACTTCCAAATTACCCTCCAGAATGGTTGGATCAGTTCACAACTCTACCAACAATGCATCAGTGTCTCAATTTTTCCACATCCCCTCCAACATTTACCACTTTTCTTTACTATCATATTGACCAATCTGATAGGTATGATTGGTACTGGTATAGCCAAAAAAGCTTATAGAAATATTATAGCTTATAGCTTATAAGAATATTATGGCCAAAAAGCTAAACTTGGCAATTAAGCAGGGGGTTTTGGATAACGTCATGCCCAAGCAGGTCAGTTATCTCTCTGACTCAAGGTTCCAGGGACACAACTCCTGGCTGACAGCCCAGGGACACAACTCCTAAACGGAACAACCTTGAAGATTAAGAATCATGGCCTGTGGCACCTGAAAGCATCCCCTACTCCCTCTATCTAACTATTAGCTCACCCTAAGACAAAGGCACCTATATCCTAGAAACATATATATTCCCTCTTCTGAATGCATGCTTCGGGACTCTCTTTGCTGAGTTTCCCCAGTGGGTACTGGCAATAAAGCTTTCTCCTGCTTTGATTGCATTGTCTCCTGTGTTCCTCTGGAGGCCACCCATTTTGAACCCTAACAGTACTTCAGCATTTTTTTTTAATTTGCATTTCTCTAATCGAATGATTTAGAACATTTTTATGTGATTATTGATGGCTTTGATTTCCTCCTCTGAAAATTGTTTGTTCATATCCTTTGACCATTTGTTAATTGGGGAATAATTTATGTTCTTATAAATTTGACTAATTTTTTTTTAATTTGAGAAATTAGACCTTTATCAGAGACATTTGTAATAAAAAATTTACCCAGCTTGTTGTTTCCCTTATAATGTTGGTTAGATTAGTTTTGTTTGTACAAAAGATTTTTAATTTAATACAAATTATTTGTTTTATATCTTATAATACTTTCTATCTCTTGTTTGGTTATAAATTCCTTCCTTCTCCAAAGATCTGCCACGTAAACTAGTCTGTGTTCCCCTAATTTAGTTGTGGTATAGCTCTTTATATCTAAATCCCATTTTGACCTTATAGGGTGTGAGATATTGGTCTATACTTAGTTTCTGCCATACTATTTTCCAATTTTCCGAGTAGTTTTTTGTTATTATTGTTTTTAAGAGGGAGTTCTTATTCCAAAAGCTGGGATATTTAGGTTTAACAAACACTAGGTTGCTAAGGTCATTTACATCTGTATATTGTGCATCTAATCTTCTCCACTGATCTACCATTTTATTTTTTAGTCAGTACCAGATTGTTTTTATTGTTGCCTCTGTAATAGGAAATGGGCTTTAAAAGCATATTTAGAAATTTGGTCAGGCAGGCTGACAGGAGCTAAAGTTCCAACCTGGAACACAGCAAGAGGCTGAACACAGTGGACTCTCTCTAAAGGCAGTTGGGGATAAACTTGCTGAATTCTGAGAAGATGGCGGCAAAGAGGCAGTAAGGCTCCAAACCTCCTTAAAGCCCTTCACCACCAATTAAAGGCAAAGGGCTCCAAGGGAACAGAAAATCAAATCTGACAACACAATAGAGCTGGGGAATCCTCCTGCTGAATTTAAAAGGTTTGTGGAAAAAAAGAGAAAAAAAAGCCTGAATTCTTGGAACTCTCAGGTGGGAGGAGAAAGAAAGGAAGAAGATCCCAGATCCCCTCCTCCACCTAATATGCTGAGTCTCCAGCAGATACTGGAATCCTTGGGTGGGCTAGGCTGCTAGTCCAAGAGAGTGGCTCTCTGGCACAACTGTGCCAAACTCAAGGCTTTGATCACAGACAGCAGAGAAGTTGCTGGGGGAGAAACCCAGAGAGGGTGAAATACCCTCCATCTTGTGCTACCCCCCATTCTCTTGAGGCTTTGACCTCAGGGTACTCAGAGCAACCACACCCAGGCTTAATTCTATCAATACAACAGACAAGAAGTCTTCTGAGGGCAGGGAAGCTCCAACACCCCTCCCCCTCAGACTAGAGTGAATGAAGCATAACTCACCTCTCTAGTTTTTACCACCAGTTGGGGAAAAACTGACCTGAGGGCACTTGGAGCTCTGCAGATTAACCCCACCGGGCTTAATCCTATCAGCACAGCCCACAAGAAGTCTTCAGAGGACAGGGAAAAATAAACAGGGACAAAAAGGAATACACCCTCTTTTCAGGGGCACATGGTATATTCACAAAGATTGACCATGTAATAAGGCATAGAATCATTGCAAACAAATGCAAAAGAGCAGATATAATAAATGTAACCCTCTCAGAAAATAATGCAATAAAAATAATAATTAGTAAGGGCACTTGGACAGGCAAATCAAAAACCAATTGGAAATTAAACAATATGATCCTCCAAAACCAATTTGTCAAAGAAGAAATCATAGAAACAATAAACAATTTCATTGAAGAGAATGACAATGATGAGACATTCTACCAAATTCTGTGGGATGCAGCCAAGGCAGTACTCAGGGGGAAATTTATATTCTTGAGTGCATATATTAACAAATTAAGGAGGGCAGAGATTAATGAATTGGGTATGCAACTCAAAAAATTAGAAAGCGAGCAAATTAAAAACCCCCAGATGAAAACTAAGTTAGAAATACTAAAAATTAAGGGAGAAATTAATAAAATTAAAAGTAAAAGAACTATTGAATTAATAAATAAGACTAGAAGCTGGTATTTTAAAAAACAGATAAAATAGACAAAGTACTGGTCAATCTAATAAGAAAAAGGAAAGAAGAAAACCAAATTGACAGTATTAAAGATGAAAAAGGGAGATCTCACCTCTAATGAAGGGGAAATTAAGGCAATCATTAAGAATTAATTCGCCCAATTATATGGCAACAAATATAACAGTTTAGGAGATATGGATGAATACTTACAAAAATATAAACTGCCTAGATTAACAGCAGAAGAAATAGAATACCTAAATAATCCCATATCAGAAATAGAAATTGAACAAGCCATCAAAGAACTCCCTAAGAAAAAATCACAAGGACCTGATGGATTCACAAGTGAATTCTATCAGACATTCAAAGAGCAACTAATCCCAATACTATACAAATTATTTGATATGATAAGCAAAGGAGGAGTCCTACCAAATTCCTTTTATGACACAAATATGGTACTGATCCCAAAGCCAGGTAGACCAAAAACAGAGAAAGAAAACTATAGACCAATCTCCCTAATGAACATAGATGCAAAAATCTTAAATAAAATATTAGCAAAGAGAGTCCAGCAAGTAATTAAGAAGATCTTCGACCATGATCAGGTAGGATTTATACCAGGAATACAAGGATGGTTCAACATTAGGAAAACTATCCACATAATTGACCATATCAACAGTCTAACAAACAAAAATCACATGATTATCTCAATAGATACTCAAAAAGCCTTTGACAAAATACAGAATCCATTCCTATTGAAAACATTGAAAAGTATAGGAATAGAAGGACCCTTCCTAAAAATAATGAACAGTATATACCTAAAACCATCAATAAGCATTATATGCAATGGGGATAAATTAGAAGCCTTCCCAATAAGATCAGGAGTGAAACAAGGATGCCCATTATCACCTCTATTATTCAACATAGTACTAGAAACACTAGCAGTTGCAATTAGAGAAGAAAAAGAAATTGAAGGTATCAAAATAGGCAATGAGGAGACTAAGCTATCACTCTTTGCAGATGATAGGATGGTATACTTAAAAAATCCTAGAGAATCAACTATGAAGCTGGTAGAAATAATCAACAACTTTAGCAAAGTTGCAGGATACAAAATAAATGCACATAAATCATCAGCATTTCTATATATTTCCAACACATTAGAGTAGCAAGAGGTAGAAAGAGAAACACCATTTAAAATCACCCTAGATGAAATACTTGGGAATCTATCTACCAAAAGAAACAAAGCAATTATATGAAAACAACTACTTTCCAAACAAATAAAACTGGATCTCAACAATTGGAAAGCCATTAATTGTTCATGGGTAGGATGAGCTAACATAATAAAAATGACAATTCTACCCAAATTAATTTACTTCTTTAGTGCCATACTTATCAAATTACCAAAAATCTTCTTTACTGAATTAGGAAAAACTATAACAAATTTCATTTGGAATAACAAAAGATCAAGAATATCAAGGGAAATAATGAAAAAAAAATGTGAAGGAAGGGAGCCAAGCAGTACCAGATATTAAACTATACTATAAAGCAGCAGTCATCAAAACAATATGGTACTGGCTAAGAGATAGAAGGGAGGATCAGTGGAATAGACTTGGGATTAATGATGTCAGCAAGACAGTGTATGATAAACCCAAAGAGCCCAACTTTTGGGACATGAATCCACTATTTGACAAAAACTGCTGGGAAATTTGGAAAACAATATGGAAGAGATTAGGTTTAGATCAATATCTCACACCCTACACCAAGATAAATTCAGAATGGGTGAATGACCTGAATATAAAGAGGGAAACTATAAATAAGTTAAGTGAACACAAAATAGTATACCTGACAGATCTCTGGGAAAGGAAAGATTTTAAAACCAAGCAAGAGTTAGAGAAAATTACAAAATGCAAATTAAATGGTTTTGATTATATTAAGCTAAAAAGCTTTTGTACAAACAAAAACAACGTAGCCAAAATCAGAAGGGAAACAACAAATTGGGAAAAAATCTTTATAACAAAAAACTCTGACGGGGGTCTAATTACTCAAATATACAAGGAGTTAAATCAATTGTATAAAAAATCAAGCCATTCCCCAATTGATAAATGGGCAAGAGACATGAATAGGCAATTTTCAGGTAAAGAAATCAAAAGTATCAATAAGCACATGAGAAAGTGTTCCAAATCTCTAATAATTAGAGAAATGCAAATCAAAACAACTCTGAGGTATCACCTCACACCTAGCAGATTGGCTAAAATGAAAGAAGGGGAGAGTAATGAATGCTGGAGGGGAAGTGGTAAAATTGGGACATTAATGCATTGCTGGTGGAGTTGTGAACTGATCCAACCATTCTGGCTGGCAATATAGAACTATGCTCAAAGGGTTATAAAAGAATGCCTGCCCTTTGATCCAGCCTTACCATTGCTGGGTTTGTATCCCAAAGAGATCATAGATAAACAGACTTGTACGAAAATATTTATAGCTGCGCTTTTTGTGGTGGCAAAGAACTGGAAAAGGAGGGTATGTCCTTCAATTGGGGAATGGCTGAACAAAAGGTGATATATGCTGGTGATGGAATACTATTGTGCTAAAAGGAATAATAAACTGGAGGAGTTCCAGGTGAACTGGAAAGACCTCCAGGAATTGATGCAGAGTGAGAGGAACAGAGCCAGAAGAACATTGTACACAGAGACTGATATACTATAGTACAATTGAATGTAATGGACCTCTGTACCAGCAGCAATACAATGACCCAGGACAATTCTGAGGGATTTATGGTAAAGAATGCTACCCACATTCAGAGGAAGAACTGCAGGAGAGGAAACATAAGAAAAACAATTGCTTGAATGCATGGGCTGAGGCGGACATGGTTGGGGATGTAGACTCGAAACGACCACACCAATGCAACTAACAACAATATGGAAATAGCCCCTGAACAAGGACACATCTTACAACCAGTGGAAATGTGCATTGGCCATGGGTGGGGGGAGAAAGGGGGGTGAAGGGGAAAGTAGGGGTATGAAACATGTAAACAGGTTAAAAATGAATATTAATAAATGTTTAAAATAAAAAAAGAGTGGGGAAAAAAACAAAACAAAACAAAAAACAAAGAACCTTTTCTTTAAGCGACCCAATGAGCTCAATTGACTTATGTCCCTATAAGAAAAGAAGATATTGGTAACTCTTAAAAATTGTTATTACCAACAGGGTAGATAGAAGAAGTATATTTAGAGGGGATAGGGACAAACTGTAAAGAATGAAATGTCAAGATATATGTATATATATATATACATATATCTAGAGGTAAAAACTAGAGGTAAAAAAGAGATAATATTAACAGAATGGGGGGCAACTGGGTAGCTCAGTGGTTTGAGAATCAGGCCTAGAGATGGGAGGTCCTAGGTTCAAATCTGGACTCAGGCTCTTCCCCCCTGTGTGACCCTGGCCAAGTCATGTGACCCCCTTGCCCACCCTTACCACTCTTCCACCTAGGAGCCAATACACAGAAGTCAAGGGTTTAAAAACCAAACCAAACAAAACAAAACAAAGAGAAGGGGAAAACAGAAAAAATGGAGTAATTTATATTTCATAAGGAATTGCATGGGGCGAACAGGGAAGAAGACCAATACAATGGAAGGGTAAAGAGATTGGAGAAAGGAAATAATTAATTTGTAAGTGAATTGAAATTAATTTAAAGAGGGAAGAACAATTAGATCCATTGGGGATGAGAAATGATCCGTGCCCTATAGAAAACAAATGGACTAGTGGGGAGGGAAGCAATACTAGGGAGGGAGAAGGCTTGGGGGGAGCACAATGTAGCTTTAAAGAACAATAAGAGGGAAGTAAGAGGGGAGGGGGGGAGAAGGGGAAGTACAACAAGGGAGGGGATTAGGGGACCTGATTAAAAACAAAACACTGGTATAGAAGGAACAGTGAAAGAAGAAAGGACAGGACAATGAGAAAGAATCAAAATGTCTGGGAATACACAGTTGATAATTATAAGATTGAATTTGAATTAGATGAACTTGCCCATAAAATGGAAGCAAATAGCAGAGAGGATTAGAAAACAAAATCTTACCATAAGTTGTCTACAAGAAACACACTTGAGACAGGTAGACATACATAGAGTAAAAATGAAAGGATGGAGAAAACCCTATTGGGCTTCAAATGAGAAAAAGAAGGCAGGGGTTGCTATCATGATCTCTGACAGAGCCAAAGTAAACACAGAAAAGGTTAAAAGAGATAGGGAATAGGATAGCATTTCTATATAATTCCAACACGTCACAGCGGCAAGAGGTAGAAAGAGAAACACCATTTAAAATGATCCTAGACAATATAAAATACTTAAGAATCTATGTACCAAAACAAACACAGGAATTATAGGAACATAACTACAAAACACTTTCCAAACAATTAAAACTAGATCTAAACAATTGGAAAAACATTGAGTGCCCATGGGTAGGACGAGCTAACATAATAAAAATGAACATTCTACCCAAATTAATTTACTTATTTAGTGACATACCTAAGAAACTACCAAAAACCTTTTTTACTGCATTAGAAAAAACTATAACAAAGTTTATTTGGAAGAACAAAAGATCAAGAATATCAAGGGAAATAATGAAAAAAAAATGTGAAGGAAGGTTGCTTTTGTAGTATATAGAGAGAGGGTCATATAGTTTTTTCAAGCTTTGGCTGAGTTCTGAAAGCAGTTAGGGGTTTGGATCTTGAGGGAGAACGGTCAGTTCGTTTGGGTCTCCCGTGGAGGGAGGTTTTTCTGACCACCTGAGCTGCCTCCTTACCTATCTGTAGAATTGAAATTTAGCCTAGCTTTGAAATATTTATTTAAGAAATTGTTACTAAAATCCTTTATATCTTCCTTCCCAATATTATTTCCTACCTTCCTTCCCTTACCTTATATGTCTGTGGAGTTAATAAGGAGAGTAATTAGAGAGGAGTTCAAATCTGTGAAGGGTTAACTATTATTGACAATATTAGATATAAAGAAACTAGTCAGTCATCATTTATTCCCTTTAGATATCAAGAGCACTTTGTAAGCTTGAGTTAAAGGCAGGTCCTTACTCAGACGCCATCTCTGCCTCCCTTCCCCCACCTGAGGTTCCTGAGACAACTGTTAGGGCTTCATTAATCCACTTTCCTGTCAGATCATCCTTTGATGATAATAAACCCTTTTGTGTTTCAACAGACCTATTAGTATAATTGGTCAGTTAGTTATTAAGAGAGGGAAGAAGAGGGAAAGAACTAACATACTCTGGGCTTGAAGGGAAGCCGGGGTGTCCATCTTGAAGGAAGGTGTAACTTCAAAACAAGTCCCTTCCTGTGAAATTAACTAAAGCCTGTGGTTAATTTCAGTTCAGTCTATTTCTCTCAGTTTGTCTCTAAGTCTAAGTCCTGGTCTATAAGCCCTGCTGTATTTGCCTGTTAGATTAATTCTCCCTCTCCCTGAAGATCTTATTCCTTCAGTGTTAAACTCCTGACTTCAGCCCTATTATATCCTGAATCTCCTTATTCCAGCCTACCTGTAGCCTAGATTTACTATCTTAATAAATCCCTGATAACTTCCTTTCAAAATTCCCTTGTACCACACACCTTTCCTCAAATTACCCCCATTACACTTAGCAGTACCAGATATTAAGCTATACTATAAAGCAGCAGTCATCAAAACAATATGGAACTGGCTAACAGATAAAAGGGAAAATCAGTGGAATAGACTTGGGGTAAGTGATGTCAGCAAAACAGTGTATGATAAACCCAAAGAGCCCAACTTTTGGGACAAAAATCCACTATTTGACAAAAACTGCTGGGAAAATTAGAAACCAATATGGGAGATATTAGGTTTAGATCAACATCTCACACCCTGTACCAAGATAAATTCAGAATGGGCAAAAGACTTGAATATAAAGAAGGAAACTGTAAGTAAATTAGGTGAACACAGAATAGTATACTTGTAAGATCTCTGGGAAAGGAAAGATTTTAAAACTAAACAAGAGTTAGAGAAAATTACAAAATGTAAAATAAATGATTTTGATTATATTAAATTTAAAAGTTTTTGTACAAACAAAAACAATGCAACCTAAATCAGAAGGGAAACAAAAACTGGGAAAAAATCTTTATAACAAAATATTCTGACAGAGGTCTAATTACTCAAATATACAAGGAGCTAAATCAATTGTATAAAAAAATCAAGCCATTCCCCAATTGATAAATGGGCAAGGGACATGAATAGGCAATTTTCAGATAAAGAAATCAAAAGTATCAATAAGCATATGAGAAAGTGTTCTAAATCTCTAATAATTAGAGAAATGCAAATCAAAACAACTCTGAGGTACCACCTCACACCTAGCAGATTGGCTTAAATGATAGCAGGGGAGAATAATGAATGATGGAGAGGATGTGGCAAAATTGGGACATTAATGCACTTCTGGTGGAGTTGTGAACTGATACATTCTGGATGGCAATTTGGAACTATGCCCAATTGGCTTTAAAAGACTGTCTGCCCTTTGATCCAGCTATATCTTTGCTGGGATTGTACCCCAAGGAGATCATAGATAAACAGACTTGCACAAAAATATTTATAGCTGCACTCTTTGTGGTGGCAAAAAACTGGAAAGCAAGGATATGCCCTTCAATTGGGGAATGGCTGAACAAATTGTGGTATATGCCGGTGAGGGAATTTTATTTTTCTCAAAGGAATAATAAACTGGAGGAATTCCATGTGAACTGGAAAGACCTCCAGGAATTGAAGCAGAGTGAAAGGAGCAGAGCCAGAAGAACATTGTACACAGAGACTGATACACTGTGTTAAAGTCGAATGTAATGGACTTCTGTACTAGCAGCAATGCAATGACCCAAGACAATTCGGAGGGATTTATGGAAAAGTACACTACCCATATTCAGAGGAAGAACTGCAGGAGTGGAAACATAGAAGAAAAACAACTGCTTAAACACATGGGTTGAGGTAGATATGATTGGGGATATAGACCTGAAAGGACCACACCAATGCAACTATCAACAATTTCGAAATAGGTCTTGATTGATAACACATTAAAACCATTGGAAATGTGCATTGGTTATGGGGTGGGGGGGAAGAGTTCGGGGTGAGAGGTGAAGGGGAAAGTAAGAACATGAATCATGTAACCATGGATAACTTTTCTAAAAAATAAAAATTATTTTAAAAAATAAAAAAATAAATAAAGGCAGTTGGGGGTTTTGAAGGAGATGGGAAACCACTGACCTGAGAGCCTGGGGATTTGGGGTATTTCTGAGCAACATCTGGAACATTTCATCTAGCAAGAACAAGGAGAGCTGGTTGAGAATACAGTCTTGTTTGGTGGACAAACAAGGTCAGTCTCCCTCACTTCTCTGAATATTTATATGGCTGAAACCTATGCTTTTGCACTGTACTAGGACTGATACAGTTGAGCTACCAAGTAAGAGCATCAGACCATCTAGGTGAGATCCCATTAGTCCCTTGTGTCCTGGCTGCCTGCATAGTATAGTGTAGGGATTTCCCAGACCTTTAATCTTTAACCCTGAATTGATTCCTTAGTATTTTAGAGTAGTGTAACCTCTCCCACACCTATTACACTTAAATTATCTATTAAAAGTGTTTTTTAATTCCTGTTGTTTCTTTTCCATATTAAGTAAAGTATCATTGGTTTAACTGTCCAACTGTCATTCCCCAAACCTCACATCTTTAGTTGGGTTTTCTGTATTTACCTGTCAGTTATCCCTTGTCCAAGCAGTCCTCCTTTTCCCCTTTCTCTAAACCCAGTAACCCAGTGTTTTAATTATTTACTCATTAGATTTCATAGTACAGTTTGAGACCTGGTACTACTAGGCCATATTCTTTCAAAATTTTTTCATTATTTTCCTTGATTTTCTTAACCTTTTATTCTTCTAGTTGAATTTTGTTATTATTTTGTCCTGGTTTCCTTGGTGTGGCAATGAATAAATAAATTAATTTAGGTATTGTTATTTTTATTATATGAGCTTGATTTACCCACAAACAATTAAATTTTTCCAATTATTTAGATCTGACTTTATATGTGTAAAAAGTTTTCATATAATTCCTATTCCTGTGTTTGCTTTGGCAAGTAGATTACCAGGTATTTTATATGGTTTAGAGTGATTTTAATTAGAATTTCTCTTTCTAAGTCTTGCTACTTACCTTTTTTGGTAAAATACAGAAATGTTGATGATTCATGTGGATTTTTTTGTATTCTGAAACTTTACTAAAGTTATTAATTATTTCAAGTAACTTTTTACTTAATTTTCTGGGGTTCTTTAAGTTTACCATCATATCATCTGCAAAGAGTGATAGTATAGTTTCCTTATTGCCTACTTTAATTCCTTCCATTTATTTTTCTTTTCTTTTTGTTAAAAGTATCATCTCTAATACAATATTAAATAATAGTGGTGATAATGGGCATCAATGCTTTATCCCTGATCTTATTGGGAAGGCTTCTAATTTATCCCCATTGCAGATGATACCTGCTGAAGATTTAGGTAGATACTATGTATCATGTTAAGGAATGACCCATTTATTCCATTGTTTTCTAGTGTTTTTAATAGTAGTGGGCATTGTATTTTGTCAAAGGCTTTTTCTGCATCTATTGAGATAATCATATTATTTCTGTTAGTTTGTTTATTGATATTTTCAATTATGATGATTTTTTCCTAATATTAAACCAGCCCTGCATTCCTGGTGTAAATCCCACCTTGTCATAGTGAATAATCCTTGTGATATATTCCTGTATTTGTATTTTTGTAAATATTCATCCATTTCACTTAGATCATCAGATTTATTGGCACATAATTGGACAAA
The DNA here is from genome assembly GCF_016433145.1 of Gracilinanus agilis. NCBI lineage: Eukaryota > Metazoa > Chordata > Mammalia > Didelphimorphia > Didelphidae > Gracilinanus > Gracilinanus agilis. Next base: position 358,333,224 of record NC_058132.1, read on the forward strand.
ATACCTCCTAATAATTACTTTAATTTTCTCTGGAGAATTCTCCCCTTTCATTTTTGATACTGATTATTTGATTTTCTCCTTTTCTTTTTTTAAATCAAATTAAGCAACTGTCTATGTTTTACATAAAACCCACTTCTAGTCTTATTTATTAGTTTAATAGTTCTCTTACTTTCAATTTAATTAATTTCTCCTTTAATTTTTAGGATTTCCAAGTTAGTCTTTAATTAGGGATGTTCTATTTTTCCTTCTGTTTTTTTAGTTACATGCTCAATTTATTGATCTGCATTTTCTCTGTTTTATTGATGTAAGTTTAAGGAGATATAAATTTCCCATTAAGTACCGCTTTGGCTGTGTCCTATTATTCTGATATGTTGTCTCCTTGTTGCCACTCATAAATAAAATTATTGTTTCTATAATTTGTTCTTTGAACCATCCTTTTTTTTAGCATTATATTATTTAGTCTCCAAATCTTTTTTTTTAATTTCACTTCTCATGGAGATTTATTGATCATAATTTTTATTGTATTATGATCTGAATAGGATTCATTCATTATTTCTGTTTTTCTGCAATTGGTTGTGAAATTTTTATAATCTAATACATGGTCAGTTTCTTTGTAGGAGTCATATACTGTTGAAAAGAAGGTGTATTCCTTTCTATTGCCAATCAGTTCTTTCCCAAGATCTATTAGTTCTAATTTTTGTAAGATTTCATTCACTTCCTTTACTTCTTTCTTGTTTATTATTTGGTTTGATTTATCTAGATCTGAAAGTGGGAATTTGAATTCCCTCCCACCCCCACACTAGTTTAGTTTCAGTATCTATTTCTTCCTGAAGTTCATTTAATTTCTCCTTTAAGAATTTAGAGGCGATACCATTTGGAAGATATATGTTTAGCATTGATATTACTTCATTTTTAATAGTACTTTTTAGTAAGATGTAGTTTCCATCTTTATCTCTTTTAATCAGATCTATTTTTGCTTTAGCTTCGACTGAGAACATGATTTCTACTCTTGCTTTTTTAACTCTAGAGGATGTACAATAAATTCCGCTCTAGCACCTTACCTTTAGTTTGTGTGTGTCACCCACTATGTGTTCTTGAAAACAACATATAGTAGGATTGTGGTTTTTAATCCAATATGCTATTCACTTCTGTTTTCTGAGTGAGTTCATCCCATTCACAATCACAATTATGATTACCAACTGTCTGTTCCTCTCCATCTTTTCCCCATTTTATCCTGCTCTTTTTTCCTTTCACTCCATGCCTCCTCACCAGTGTTTTATTTTTATCACCCCCCATTCCCTATCCCTCCTATTGCCACCCCAATTCCATTTTCTTATTCCCCTCCTCGTTCTCTATATGATAAGACAGAATTCTATATCTCCATGAGTGTGGTTATTATTCCCTCTCTAATTCAGTTACAATGAGAGTAAAGTTTAAGCTCTATCCATCACCAACCTCATCCTCCCAGGTACCATGATAGGTTTCCACACCTCTTTAAGTTAGATAATTTACTGCATTCCATCTCTCCCTTCCTTTTTTTCTCAATGCAATCCTCTTTTTAACCCCTTGATTGTTTTTGCATTTCATATCATCCTAATTAGCTTACTTCACCATCCTATGTCTAAGTATATACTCCTTCTAACTGCTCTGATACTAATAAGAATTTTTAAAAATTAAAAATATTCTCTTACCATTTAGGAGTTTGACTTTCTTGAGATTCATAAATTTTCTGTTTATTCTTTACCTTTTTAGATTTTTCTTGGGACTTTTATTTGGACTTCAAATTTTCTTTTTAGGCCTGATCTTTTCTTCAGGAATGCTTGGAAATCTTCTATTTTATTGAATTAACATTTTCCCCCTAAAAGAATATACTCAGTTTTACTAGGTAGGTGACTCTGGTTTCTAAATGTAGATTGTTTACCTTCAGGAATATCATATTCCATGCCTTCAGATTATTTAATTTGGAAGCTGCTGAGTCCTGTTTGATCCTGATTGTTTTGCCATGGTATATGATTTGTTTCTTCCTGGCTGCTTATAGTATTTTCTCCTTGGCCTATGAATTTAGCTATTATATTCTTAGAAGTTATCATTTGAAGATTTCTTTCTGGAGGTGATCTATGGATTCTTTTAATTTCCATTTTATTCTCTTGTTCAAGAAAATCTGAGTTTCTTTGATAATTTTTTGAATTATGATATCAAGGAATTTTTTTATCATGACTTTCAGATAGTCCAATAATTCTTAAGTTGTCTATTCTGAATCTATTTTTCATGGCAGTTGTATTTTGAATTAGATATTTCACAATTCTGTTTTTTTTCATTCTTTTGGTTTTTGTTTTATTGTATCTTGATGTCTCCTGAACTTATTAACTTCTAGTTGCCCAATTCTAATTTTCAGGAATGATTTTTTTCCAGGCAACTTTTGAGCTTCCATTTACCATTTGGTCGATTTCTTGCATTGCTATCATTACTCTTCCCCATTTTTCCTTTGCCCCTTTTAATTGATTTTTGGAATCTTTTTCGAGCTCTTTCAGAATGAGTCTAATTCATATTTTTCTTTTGGACTTTGAATGTGTTTGTTTTTACTGTCTCATTCTGTGTCTATGCCTTACTTTTTGTGTCCATAAAAATTCACTATACTTAACATGGTGTTTGGTTTTTTTGAATGTTTGCACATTTTCCCAACCTTTTTAAAGGTAGGCTCTGTCCTCTGGGAGATTAGGGGCCCCTCTTAAACTTCAGTCCTTCCTTGATACTCTCCTTTGCCTTATTTTTGGGTTTCTGCAAATTTTAGTTCTTCCAAGATGGTTCAATGGCCTATGGACTGAGACCTCTGAAAGTCACCTCCCATTGCTGATTCAATTACTCCCTTAGACTGCTATTATCTCAATTCTAGCCTCAGGCTTGAGTGTAGGCTTTTGGTTTCACTCTGGGCTTGATCAGGTCAGGCACAAAGCACATAGCAGACTACCCTGCCTGCAACTCCCCCTTGATGTTTTGGCAAGGGTTAGCCAGCATCAAGTCAGCATCCTGAGGGCTTCCTCTGCCAGGGATCAGGGGGTCCAGCTGTGGGCCTATGGACTTCCCCAAACTGTGATCTCTGTCCTCACCACAAGCCTGGGCTGAGACTCCTGGACTAGCTCTGGCCCTACACAGATCAGGCTACAAAGCATAGACTGCTCTAAGTTGGAATTACAGACCTCACAGCCGGTTGGTTTGGAACTTTAAGAGTTATTCATTGGTTTAGACTGCTGTTGACACAGGCAGGGCCTCAGGGTCTGGATGTTGGTGCAGAACTTGACACAGTAGATGTGGGATGAGAGGAAGTGGACTTGTTGTTGGCTTGCTCCTTACTCTTTGCTGTAGCCTCCTGCTGGCTGTACTCCCAGTGCCCCAGATGTTTTCTGCCTACCTTTCAGGTTGTTCTCTTCTTGAAAATTGCTTCATTCTGTCTCCTTGTCAGTTCTTTCACTCCTGTATTCATATTGTGAATTTATTTTAAGATTGGTTGGAGACGGTTTCCGGTTAAGATGGCGGCAGAGTAAGGAGCAGCTGCTCGATCTCTCCTGACCAAACCACACAGGACCCCTAAAGGGGAAATAAAAACGAGTCCAGAGGAAAGAAGGAACCCCACAACAGGGTGCAGCATTGAAGGTACGCAGAATCGGGGCATTTCCACACTTTAAAGGGGTGAAACAGCTCTCACTAAAACACGAGAGGAAGAAGCCCCTCCCCCACCCCCCACACCTCACAAGCGGGTAAACAGGACTGGGGCAACCAGATAATCACTGGCAGCCCCTGAGCCCGTACCTGTGCGCTGCCAGACGAGGGACCCCAGGTGGCTGGGACTTTCCCTGAGCGCCCACGTGGGTGAAGGCCTCCGGCCCGGACAAAGGCCCCTAAAATGCAGCCTTTCCCAAGCACTGAAGGGGGCGAATAATGATCTCCAGCCCACGGACTTTCACTACCTTCTGCGGGGGTGAAAGCAAGCCCTAAGAGCATCAGTGCAGGCAAAGGCAGTGCCCTAGGCTTGAATAACGATCTCCAGCCCAGGCTTGGACCTCCAGTGAGGACCAGGTGCAGACCTGAGCGTGGCTGTGGAAGCAGCCCCAAAGACTGCTGAAGGAACCTCGGGCAGAGGGGCAGACCGGGAACTACCAGGAGGCCTGACCCCGAGGACAAGGAGACTGGAGCCCCTCCCCCCCCCCCAAGCTTGCAAGGCCCAGGCAGACCCGGAGTGCAAAGACAAAGCAGAAAAGGGGCAGGGCTAACAATGGCCAGCAATAAGGAAATCCAGAAGAAAAAGACCATCAAGAGAAACTCTGGAACACTCGACAACTTCTACACAGAGAAAATCCAGCCAACAGAGGAGGGAAAACAAAAATCCAAACCTCCCCAAAAAAATGAAAGCTGGTCACAAGTTATGGAAGAGTTTAAAAATGAAATGCTAAGGAAGATGGAAGAAATCTGGCAAGAAAATAACAGTTTAAAAGGCAGAATTTCGCAATTGGAAAGTGAGACAAGACAACTGAAGACCAAAAATGACCAGATTGAAAAGGAAAACCAGTCCTTAAAGGCTAGAATCGAACATTTAGAAACCAATGATCTCTCAAGACAACAAGAACAAATAAAACAAAGTCAAAAGACTGATAAAATAGAAGGAAACATGAAATATCTCAATGAGAGAGTGACAGACCAAGAAAACCAGTCTAGAAGAGATAACTTGAGAATCATTAGTATTCCAGAAAAGGCAGAAATTAATAAAAACTTGGACTCCATACTCAAAGAAATTATTCAGCAAAATTGCCCTGAAGTTCTACAACAAGAGGGCAATATAGACATTGAAAGGATCCATAGAACACCCTCTAAACTGGACCCAGAAAAGTCAACACCCAGAAATATAATAGCGAAATTGAAGAGCTTTCGAGTCAAAGAAAAAATCTTACAAGAAGCCAGAAAGAGACAATTCAAATATCAAGGAGCACCAATAAGGATCACACAGGATCTGGCAGCCTCAACACTAAAAGAACACAAGGCTTGGAATACAATATTCAGAAAGGCAAGAGAGCTGGGCCTTCAGCCACGAATCAACTACCCAGCGAAACTAACCATATACTTTCAGGGGAAAGTATGGGCATTCAACAAAATTGAAGAATTCCAAGTTTTCGCACAAAAGAGACCGGGACTAATTGGAAAGTTTGACACTCAACCACAGATATCAAGAGAAAATTGAAAGGGTAAATAAGAAACAGAGGGAAAAGAAAGAAAACTCATAGTCTTTTAAGCTTGACTCTTTAAGGGCATAAATAAGATCTAATTATCTGTATTACTAGGTGGAGAAATACTATGTATAATTCTCTGTAGTGAACTCTATACACTATTATAATATTCACTATTATAGCAACCAGAAGAATAATTCATAGGGAGAGGACAGGATACTAAATGGTCTAAGATGACATGGGGGGTGGGAAAGAGGGGAGGAATAGTAGGGGACACCAAGAAAAATCCGAGTAAATAAGAAAAATAAGATATTCTATTACACACAAAGAGGGCATGGGAAGGGGAGGGGATAAATACTACCATAAGAAGGAGAAGAAGAGAGCATTAAGAGGTAATAATCAAACCTTACTCTCAGTATAATCAACCCGGAGAAGGAAGAGTAGCTTTATTACCCATCTGGATAAAAAACAACATCTAACCCTACTGAGAAAGTCAGAAGGGATAAACCAAAGGGAGTAGGGGAGTGGGGAGGCCAAAAAGGGAGGGAAGAAGAAGGGGGAGGGAATTCATTCGGTCTTTAAAAAAACAAAAAGAAGGGAACAACAAGAGAGGGGACAGAAAGGGAAGTCAATCAAGGGAGGGGATAAGGGATACTGGCTGACAGCAAACCACTGGTGTAAAAGAAAATAGTGCAATAAGAAGGAGTGGGTCTAGGGGAGGATACAAAAAATGTCAGTGAATACACAACTAACAATTGTAACTCTGAATGTGAACGGGATGAACTCACTCATAAAACGGAAGCAAATAGCAGAGTGGTTCAGAAACCAAAATCCTACCATAGGTTGTCTACAAGAAACACATATGAGGCGGATAGACACACCCAAGTTCAAGGTTAAGGGTATGATCAAAATCTTTTGGGCATCAAATGAGAAAAAGAAGGCAGGAGTGGCTATCATGATCTCTGACAAAGCCAAAGTAAAAATAGATGTGATTAAAAAAGACAGGGAAGGTCATTACATCCTGATTAAAGGCAGTATAAACAATGAGGAAATAACACTGCTCAATATATATGCACCAAGTGGTATAGCATCCAAATTCATAAAGGAGAAACTGGCAGAGCTCAAGAAGGAAATAGATAGTAAAACCATAATAGTGGGAGATCTAAATAATCCTCTTTCAGATCTAGATAAATCAAACCAAAAAATAAATAAGAAAGAGGTAAGAGAAATGAATGAAGTCCTAGAAAAATTAGACCTAATTGATATGTGGAGAAAAATAAATAGGGACAAAAAGGAATACACCTTCTTTTCAGCTGCACATGGTACATTTACAAAGATTGACCATGTAATAGGGCATAGAATCATGGCAAACAAATGCAAAAGAGCAGATATAATAAATGTAACCTCCTCAGATCATAATGCGATAAAAATAATAATCAGTAAGGGCACCTGGACAGGCAAGTCAAAAACC
>NC_058132.1:358344909-358411991 GCF_016433145.1 Gracilinanus agilis
GTGGAGCTGTGAACTGATCCAGCCATTCTGGCTGGCAATTTGGAATCATGCTCAAAGGGCTATAAAAGAATGCCTGCCCTTTGACCCAGCCATACCATTGTTGGGCTTGTACCCCAAAGAGATCATAGATAAACAGACATGTACAAAAATATTTATAGCTGCGCTTTTTGTGGTGGCAAAAAACTGGAAAAAGAGGGTATGTCCTTCAATTGGGGAATGGCTGAACAAACTGTGGTATATGCGGGTGATGGAATACTATTGTGCTAAAAGGAATAATAAACTGGATGAGTTCCAGGCGAACTGGAGAGACCTCCGGGAACTGATGCAGAGCGAAAAGGAGCAGAGCCAAAAGAACACTGTACACAGAGACTGATATACTGTGGTAAAATTGAATGTAATGGGCTTCTGTACCAGCAGCAATACAATGACCCAGGACAATTCTGAGGGATTTATGGTAAAGAATGTTACCCACATTCAGAGGAAGGACTGCAGGAGAGGAAACATATAAGAAAAGCAACTGCTTGAACGCATGGGTCGGGGCGGACATGATTGAGGGTGTGGACTCGAAACTACCACACCAATGCAACCACCAACAATTGGGAAATTGGGCTTGATCAAGGACACATGACAAAACCAGTGGAAAAGTGCGTCGGCCATGGGTGGGGGGAGTGCGGGGGGTGAAGGGGAAAATAGGAGCATGAAACATGTAACCATGTTAAAAATGATTATTAAAAAATGTTAAAAAAAAAGAAAAAAAAAAGATTGGTTGGAGAGGCTTCTCATGGTTTTTTTCAGACTTCTCTTCTTCTACTCAGCCATCTTGTCTCTGGAAAGTTTCTTTTTTAATAAAATAAAATAAATAAAGTACTCTGTTTATAAAGAAACAAATATCTTAACTTGGAAAAAAGAACCTGAATGTTAGAAACAAATAGAAGAAAATTTAAATCTAATTATTATAATTTTAAATAAGAATGCACTAAACAATCCAACAAACCAAAAAAGTTAGTGACATTAGATAACAAAGCAAAATTTCACAAGCTGTTGCTTAAAATAAATGTTGTTTTTTTTTAGATTATAGAATGAAAATGAAGGCTAGGAGAAATTACAACAAGTGAACACACTAACAAACAAATGAGCATTATAATTATAACATCAGGCAAAAAGACAAAAAAAAAACCTAATATAATTGACAACATAAAAGGGATAAACTAAAGTAAAATTTGTGAAACAAAAGACAACAATCCAATGCCAATATTAAACTTATATGCACCCAAAGCCTTTGTATCTAAATTCATAGAGGAAAGATTATCTAAATAATAGGAAAACATAATTACCAAATAGTGGCAGGAAATTTAAGCATCTTTTTCAGTTTTGAACATATCTAACAAAATTAAACAAAAAGGAAAACATAGACCTGAACAGATTGCCAGACAAACTAAGCACTCTTTATATCTTTTAGATGGGTTTGCTAAGAAATAAATACATTTTTCACACCATATTTAATTTTTATAAAATTGACAATGTATTAGGGAAAATAAGTATTTCAAAAAATTTTAAAAAGACAAATACAGTAAATACATCTTTTACAGATCACAATACAATAAAAAGTCATCTTTTAAGGGAGCACAAACCAAAAAACAGATTCAAATTGATTAATATTTAGCAGTGGAATCTTAAATCATGAATGGATCAAATAATAAATCAAAGAAACAATAATTTTATGAAAGAAAATTTAGATGAAATAACATGACAAAAATTTTGGGATGTTTTCAGGTAACAATCACCTTCCTTCAAAAATATATGAACAAAATATAAAAGGAAAAATTAATGACTTAGTATATACTTCAGGACTAAAAAGGCAATAAATAAAGCAAAAGTAACATAAGATAAGGAAAAATAGAAGAGAAACAAATAAAATTTTTAAAAGTCAAAACAATAAATCCAACTAAAAGCTGGTTCTTTGAAAAGTTTAATAAAATTTATAAATTTATAAACCTTTAACCAATTTGATAAAAAAGAATAGAAAAGTAAGTGAAATCAAGAAAATGGAAAATGAATAAAGCAAAATCACAATAAAATTAAAAATCATAAAAATAATTATCAAGAAAAATTAAAGAAAATGAAAATAATGCAATAGCACACCAAAATCTCTGAACTGCAGCTAAAGCTATTCTAAGGAGAAAAATCATATCCCTACAAATATACATTTAAAATAGGAAAAAAATAGTGAATTAGTAGAATGAATAGTCTACTGTATCAATAATTTCCCATGGTTAAATACTCAGTCCTCTCTGATGTAACACAAAGGGACTACAAAATCACAAATAGGCAGAAGGGTTAGTGATAAAGTAAAAGAGACTATACAGAATTACTGCATTATCCTGAATCACTTTAGGATGAAGTCAAACCTTTTTTGTAAAAGTTGTTAGGGAAACTCAGTACATGCACTATGTAGTGCACCCCAACTAACTCACTGCTAGAAAGCCAATAATAATATATCACAAACATCATGTAGTGAACAAAAATTAACCTTTGAGTCAGGAAAATCCAGTTCATGCTCTTCCTCTGGCACATATTAGCTAAGTTATGATGGAGCATCTAAATGATTAATAGTTCAGGCAACTCACATGCTAAATTACAGAGAGTACCATTGTTGGAAAAATTACCATATTAAGTATTCTCTAGATGGTGAAATGAACTATTTATGATTCTTTACTCCAAAACTCTCATATATTTTTGTGGTTATTCAATGAACATTTTAACCTAGTTCTTGTAATTACATATGTGTGTGTGTATTTAACTATGTATTAAACAATCTTTATGTCTGAATGTCATTGGACATTATTTTGGACAATCAAAGGGGGAAAATTAATGAATAATTTAAATGAATATCAAGATTTGTCTTGAGTCAGGCCCAGATATGGGAGGTCCTGGGTCTCAGACACTTCCTAGCTGTGTGACTCTGGACAAGTCCCTTAATCCCCCATTGCCTAGCTGTTACCACTCTTCTGCCTTGGAACCAATACACAGTATTGATTTCTAAGATGGAAGGTAAGGGACTTAAAAAAAAAAGTTTGTCTCCTGACTGTAAGAAAATGAATACGTACCTAGCATACAATTTTATACTTAAAATTGACCTTAGAGTATCTCATCTAATCCCCACCCCTCTTGCTGATCAATAAGGATCATTTATGAAAATATCTACTATTATGTCAAGCATGATGTTTATGAAGTTCTATGGATGAGATAGTCTAATCCTCTCTGCATCCCTCTCATTCTTGATCCCAGATAGAAAATTAGCTTGTTGTATCATGCCCACCCCAGGAACCTCCTACCCTTCAAAGTTTCTCTTCATATTCAGGCAAAATTCAGGTATCTGTAATTTCCATCACCCCTAGATATGGGAAAATAAACTACTTTGTTTGAATACTATTTGTGTTTAAAATAGAAATGTTGATATTATTTATCTAATGTTTTACATTCTAAAAAGATTTTTTTCACTTAGATGTCTTCACTGTCACATGAGTATTTGGTAAAATTCATTTCATATTACCTTACCTACATCAAGACTGAGAAATCTTAGACTTGATCATTGCAGTAACAAGAGAAAAAGGAAAGTGAAAGACTAGGAAAAAATTTACTATCTGTGCTACTGATAATCCTTTTCTATTTTTCTTGTCCTTTATTTCAAGCTTTAAGCAGGGATTTTAACCTGAAATTAATTAATCTAAATATGTTAGTTATTTATTTTAACTTTTTAAAATTTTGAGTTCCACATTCTATCACTCCTTCTCTCTTCCACCTACTGAAAAATCAAGCAAAATGATATTGTTTATACATGTGAAATCAAGAAAAAATATGTTTTCATATTAGTCATATCACAAAAAGACAAAACAAAGCATATTTCTATTTGCATTGAGTTCATCAGTCCTCTTCAGATAGCACTTTTTCATCATGAATTATTTGAAATTATTTCAGATCACTGTATTGATCAGAGAGCAAAAATCTTTCAAAGCTGATCATCATTACAGCATTGCTATTATTGTGCACAAAGATCTCCTGGTTCTTCTCCCTTCACTTTGCATAAGTTCATATTTAAACTTTCCAAATTTATTTCTGAAACCACTTCTCCTCATCATTTCTTGTAGTATAATAGTTCTCCATCATAATCATATGCCAGAACTTCTTCAGCCATTCCCCAAAAGATGAGCATTTTCCTCAATTTTCAATTGAATGCCACCATGAATATTACATGTACATGTGGATCTTTTTGTTCCTTTTTTCTTTGATCTCCTTGGGGTACAGACCAAATAGTAGTGATACTAAGTCAAATTTTATAGCCCTGTAGTCAACCTTTCAAAACTCTTCTCCAGAATATTTTGACCAGTTCTCAACTCAGCCAATAGTTTATCAAGGTACCTATTTTTAGTCATGTCCTCTGGCATCTGTCATTTCTGATATGTGAGGTAGTATTTCAGAGTTGTTTTAATTTGCATTTCTCTAATTGATAGTGATTTTGGCATTTTTTCAGGTGACCATAAAGAGCTTTGATTTCTTCTTTTGAAAGCTGACTGTTCATATTTTTTGACCCTTAATCAATTGGGGAATGGCCTTTATTTTAATAAATTTGACTCAGTCCTCTATAGTTTTGAGAAATGAAGCCACCATCAAGAAACATACTGTAAAAGTTTTGATATTCATTGTATATGTCAATTTGATACTCAATGTCTATGGTAGCTTCCTAAAAATGACATTTCCCTGAGAATCTATTTTAATTAGTCTTGTTTTTTTCTGCTTTTACTTTGTCTAAGATCATGATTGCCACCCTTGTTTTTTTTAAAACTTCAGCGAAAGTTTAATAGATCCAGCTCTAGACTTCTAATTCTGTATATATATTTTTAAATTATATATTTTGTAAACAATGTATTGTTGCAATTAGGTTTCTAATACTATATATTGCTATATAGTTCTCTTTTATGGGTATATTTCCTCCATTCTATTTTCTTATATTTATCCTTCTCTCTCTCTTTTTATCTTTCCCTTCCTCAAAAGTCTGTTTTTCTTCTACTCATTGCCTCCCTTAATACTCCCACCTTTTTATAATCTTACTTCCCTATTGGGTAAGAAAGATTTTTATGTATGCATGTGTGTGGATATATATATATATATATATGCATATATATATATACACGTTTCTATTGTATATAAGATACATTCACATTATATACATATATACATACACACATACATGCATACATAGATATATAGATATAGATATAGATGATATAGTCTGTGTATAGTATATATTTCCCTCTTTGAACCAATTCTAATGATAGTGAGATTCAAGCATTGGCCACCAATCCACACCTCTCCTCTACCATTTTCCCTTCCACTACAAAAAAGCTCTTCTTTGCAAGCATCCTTTACATGAGAAAAATTCCCCCATTCTATCTTTCCCATCTCATTTCTCCCAGTGTTTCTCTCTTTCTCATAATTTCATTTGGGGGGAGGGGAATCATCCCACCATAATCAACTCACCCTCATGACCTCTGTCTTTGTAGATTCCTTCTAACTGCCCCAATAATGATAAAGTTCTAAGGAATTATATTTATCATCTTCCCATACAGAAATATAAGCAGTTAAGTATATTGAGTCTCTTTTGATTACTCCTTCATATTTACATTGTTATACTTCTCTTGGATCTCATATTTTAAAGTCAAATTTTCTATTCAAATCTAGTCTTTTCTTTAGGAAAGCTTGTAAGTCCTCTATTTTATTTAATATTCATTTTTCTCATAAAATGTTATGCTCATTTTTTTCTGGGTAAATAAATCTTGGTTATAATTATAGCTCCTTTGCCTTCCAGTATATCATATTACAAGCCTTCTACTCCTTTAATAAGCAAGCTGCTAAAGCTTGTGTTGTCCTGACTATGGCTCCTCAGGATTTGAATTGTCTCTTTGTGATTGCTTACAATGTTTTCTCCTTGGCCTGGGAACTCAGAAATTTGGCTATAATATTCCTGAGAGTTTTCATTCTTTCAGGAGGTGATTGATAAACTATTACAACCTTCATTTTACCCTCGGACCTTAGATATTGAGGCAGTTGTCCTTTGGATTATGGGTTCATGTATTCTAATAATTCTCAAATTAGCACTCCTTCATTTCCTTTGCAGGTCAGTTGCTTTCCCAGTTAGATATTTTACATTTTCTTCTTTCAATATTTTCACTTTCTTTTATGGTTTCTTGATGACTTATGGAGTCATTTGCTTCCACTTACCTAAATGTAGTTTTTTTTTCTTTTTCTTTTTTTAAAATTTATTTATTTAGAATATTTTTCCAAGGTTACATGATTTATGATCTTTCCCATCCCTCTTCCCTCCCAGCTCCTGGAGCTGACAAGCAATTCCACTGGGTTATACATGTATCAGTGTTCAAAACTTATTTCCATATTATTCATATTTGCTATAGTGTGATCTTTATAGCTAAAACCCCAATCTTATACCCATCGAACTATGTGATCAATCATATGTTTTTCTTCTTTATTTCTACTCCCTCAGTTCTTTCTCTGGATGTGGATAGCATTCTTTCTCATAAGTTCTTCAGGATTGTCCTGGATCATTACATTATTATAAGTAGTAAAGTCTATTGTATTTGATTGTGCCACAGTGTATATCAGTCTCTGTGTACAACATTCTCCTGGCTCTGCTCATTTTGCTCTGCATTAATTCCTGGAGGTCTTTCAAGTTCATATAGAAATCCTCCAGTTCAGCATTCCTTACAGCACAATAGTATTCCATCACCAGCAGATACCATAATTTGTTCAGCCATTGCCCAATTGAGGGACACCTTCTCATTTTCCAATTTTTTGGCACAATAGAAAGTGTGGCTATATTTTTATGAACATTTTCCTTATTATCTCTTTGTGGTACAAACCTAGCAATGGTATGGCTGGATCAAAGGGTAGGTATTCTTTTAAACCCCTTTGGGCATAATTCCAAAGTGTCTTCCAGAATGGTTGGACCAATTCACAACCCCACTAGTAATACATTGGCATCTACATTTTACCACATTCCCTCCAACATTCATTATTTTTCTTGCTGTTATATTGGCAAATCTGAAAGGAATGAGGTGGTACCTCAGAGTTATTTTGATTTCCTAAATGTGATTTTTAAGGAATTATTTTCTTGATGCAGCTATTGTGCTCTGTCTCCCCCCACCCCTCCCAATTTGGCCAATTCTATTTTTTAAAAAGTTTTTTTTTTCTTCAGTGAATTATTGTGTATCTTTTACCATTAGGTCAATTCTGTTTCTTTAAGGTTTTATTTTTTAATGTATTTTTGGATACCTCTTTTAACAGCCTGTTATTTCTCTTTTCATATTTTTTTGCATTTCCTATTTTTGATTCTGTCATTCTTATCTCTTTAACTTTTCAAAGAATTATTGTTGGGCTTGGATTCAATTAACAATTTTCTTTTAGGTTTTGTTTGTAGCACTTTTCACATTGTCTTCAGAGTTTATGTTTTGGTTTTCCCTGCCACCATAGTAGCATTTAATTACCATGTGCTTTTGCTGTTTTTGTTGTTGTTGTCCCATGTTTCCAGCCTATTTCTGGATTTTGATCTTTATACTAAAGTTGGGCTCTGCTTATCTAAAAGTGGGAAAGCATTGTTCCAAGCATCAGTGCTTCTGTCTTCAGAGCTAATTCTGGGGTTTTGCAAGTTTTTGGTGCTTTCAAGGTGATATCATCCAAGGAAATGTGTACTCACTGCTCTCCTTTTTTTTACATGTCAATACAATATGCACTTTTGTTTATGCCCCCTAGCTGCAAATGTTAGTGCTCCTTTTGGCCCTACCACTATCATCAGGATCCCTGCTCCCCTGGAGCCTCAAGCACTAATGCTCCTCTTTGCCCTGGAATTGTGATCCAGAAATGTGTATTGGCAATGAATTGCCAATCAGTGCTGGTTATAGGCAAAGGGTTTCCTATAATCTCTTTCTGACCTGTTGTCTTATCCCTTTACTCTCTCTGGGCTGAGTGCTCTCAAATCTGCTCCTGTCACAGTCATCTCCAAAATTCACATCTGGTGCTCACTCAAGACTGATTTCCACCTTGGTTTTAGAGATCTCTCTTTCCAACCTCCTATATTGTCTTAGGCAGGAAAAAATGTTTCACTCTTTCCTTTGATTGGCTCAAATATATCCTTACTCATTGGAAGGTACCTGGAGCATAGGAGGAAAAGCACTGGATTTTTAGTCAACATCATTATTTTTTCACGTGTCAGTAAAATTTTTAGTAATCATTTTTCTGGTATTTTGTGATCCAAGTTCTCTGCCTACCTCCTTTTCTCCACCCTCTTTGAGATAGAAGATAATATGATATAAGTTATACATGTTCTATCACGTAACCCATATTTTTATGTTTGTCATCTTGTGAAAGACCTATTACCTATACAAAAAAAGTAATGATGGAGATAAAGTGAAAATGGTATGATTTAATCTGCATTCAGATTATTTCTATGGTGGTGGAAAACATTTTTTGTCATAAGTCTCTTTCTGTTGCCTTAGATCCTTGCATTTTTTATTATAGTTAAATTATTCACAGTTGATTATCATATTTTATTGTGGTTACTGTGTACAGGGTTCTCATATTTTTTCACTCTACTTTACATGACTTCATTTCTTTCCAGGTTTTTTGGTGATTTTCTTGTTTGTCATTTCTTATGACACAATAATATTCCATTACAATCTTATACCACAACTTGTTCAGCCATCCCCCAATTGATGGACATCCCCATAGTTTCCAATTCTTTGCCACCACAAAAAAGGAGCTGCTATCAATACCTTTGTATAAGTAGGTCTTTTTCTCATATCTTTGATATCTTTAGGATACAGACCGAATAGTAGTATTACTGGATCAAAGGATACATACAGTTTTATGGTTTGAAATTGCTCTTCAGAGTTTTTTTTTAATCAGTTCAAACCTCTACCAACAGTGTATTAGTTTTCCAATTTTCCCACATCCCTTTCAACATTTATCATATTCCTTTTTTAAAATATTAGTCAATATCATAGATAAAAGTGGTACCTTGGAGGTGTTTTGATTTGCATTTTTCTAATTAATATGGATTTGGAGCATTTTTTCATATGACTTAAGATATTTTTTAATATCTTCATCTGAGACTTGCTGGTTCATATCTTTTGACCATTTATTGGGGGGGGAATGACTTGTATTCTTATAAATTTGACTCAGTTCCTCAAACATTTGAGAATTGAGGCCTTTGTCACAGACACTTCTCATGTTTTAAAAATTCCAAATTTGTTCTTTCTCTTATAATTTTGGTTCCCTTCATTTTTTTCAATTTTTTCTAAATTTAGTGTAGTGAACATTATCTATTTTATGTACTCTTTGTCTCATTTGGTCATAAATTCTTCCCTTATCTGTTGGGCTGACAGGTATACTATTTTGTGCTCCCCTAATTTGTTTATGTCATCACCATTTATTTCTTAATCATGTACCCATTTTAACTTTATCTTGGTAAATGACATGAATTGTTGGTCTATTGTCATATTGGTTTCCAATTTTTGTTGAATAATGAGGTCTTCTGTAAGTTTGTATGTTTGAGTTTGTCAAACCCTAGATTACTATGGTCATTTACTACAGTGTGGTGAGTGTCTAATCTATTCCATTGGACTACCACTCTATTTCTTTTTTTTTAAAACCCTTAACTTCTGTGTATTGGTTCATAGGTGGAAGAGTGATAAGGGTGGGCAATGGGGGTCAAGTGACTTGCCCAGAGTCACACAGCTGGGAAGTGTCTGAGGCCGGCTTTGAACCTAGGACCTCCCGTCTCTAGGCCTGACTCTCAATCCACTGAGCTACCCAGCTGCCCCCTTACTACTCTATTTCTCAGATTGTTTTGATGGTTACTTTTCTATAATATAGTTTGAATCCAGAACAGGTCAGCTACATTTTTTCATATTTTTTCCATTAATTCTCTTGATAGTCTTAACCTTTTGTTCTTTCAGATGACTTCTATTATTTTTCCCACATCTATGACATAATTCTTGGGTAGTTTGATTGATATGGCACTCAAAGGGTAAATTAAACTAGGTAGAATTGTTATTTTATTTTATTAATCATCCTACCCATGAGCAATTAGTGTCTTTCCAATTATTTAGATTTAACTTTATTTGTTTGAAAAGTGTTTTATAGTGGTGTTCATAGAGTTTCTGGTTTCGTTTTGTCAGGTAGACTTCCAGGTAGTTTCCTTTGTCTACAATTATTTTGGATGACATTTTTTCTTCCTATCTCTTGTTGGGCTTTGTTGGTAGTATAAATGGAATATTTACTTTTGAATCTCAGCCGTCAACTTGTATCATCTTGAGGAAATAACTTAATTCTCTTATATTCTCTATTTTCTCATCTGTAAATAAGGTTAGTAATACTGACACCACCCAATTTAATGTTCTTGAGAAAGTACCATGACAATGCCTTTGAACTAAGTTTTAAATACTATAAAATCTCAGGATTTAGAACATGAAAAGGGTGCAACTAGGTGGCTCAGAGGAGTGAGAGCCAGGTCCAGAGACAAGAGATCCTGGGTTCAAATGTGGCTTCAGACACTTCCTAGCTATTGCCTAGCCCTTAGCACTCTTCTGCCTTAGAACCAATACATAATATTGATTGTATGATGGAAGTTAAGGGTTGGGGAAAAAAAAAGAACATGAAAGAACCTTAGTAATTAATCAATATCATCTCAAAAAATGAGAAAAGAGCCAGAAGTAACTTTCCAATATCATAAAGTTACCACGTATGTAGATTTTATCCCAAGTTGTCTGACTCTAAATCCAATGCCTTTCTCCGTATACCACACTGTACAAGGGTACTTCTTTTGGCATTTTCATTACTTATGCCTACTGAAATGATTCAGAACTCTAGTATCTCATAGAGAAAGTCTCCATGGTCTTATAGACAACTGTTTTGTAACCTGCAGGATAAATTTATTGTTAAATTAATTGCAATATTTTTCAAAGAAGAATTTGAGCTGTTATCTGAAAAGACAGGACATCAACAAGAAGCAATGAAACCTATAGTCGTTGTGGCAGCTAGATGGCTCAGCAGATGGAGCACTGGACTTAAGGTAAGGAAGACCTGGGTTCAATTCCAGCCTCACACACTTAATAACTGTGTGACCCTGAGCAAGTTATTTAGGCTCAGGTCTGAAACAGTATCTGTTTTGTTACATCAAAATACACTTACAATGGTACTATTACATATTAGAGTGATTTGTGTTTGTCTTATTACTCAATTTGACTATCTGCTTCATGATGAAAAAGGAAATGCCTTACCAATATTTTTCCATGATTGCCCCTGCAACAGATAAGTAATACGTATTTAAATATATGGTTATGGTTGATAGATGAAATCAACAAATGACTGGTTAAGATAAAAAAACATTAATTTAGAAAGTTAAGATAGGTTAAGCACATTAATCAAAGTTTATTTCCTATTTATTTATTGCCATTTATAAGCTATTTTTCCTAAAAATCTTCTTCCTTCTTTATCTCTAGGTGAATACCAAAAGTTTAGGCTCTTCTTTAGACAAAGAAAAAATAAGAATCTTTCTAGTAGTACTCATTATGTTCCCTATATGTGACTAGTAGAAGTATAGCCTTACCACTTATTTTTGGTTAGGAAAATATATTTGGAAATCAGTAAGAATTTTTTGTATCACCAAATCGAAGGACCACAAGTGACTTTAGCAAGACAACATCTAGACCAATCTTCTCATCTTCTAAAGGAAAATTTAGACCCCTGAGAAGGGAATTGATTTCCTTGAAGTTATTCAATGACTTGATGGAAGAGCTGAACTTAGAACTCATCTTTCCTCATTCTGAGAATAATTTTCTTTTTAGTTCACCAGCTTATTTCCCCAAGAAACCTAGTCTCTGGCTCCTGAACTAATGAGTTGGAACTGAAGACAGCAGAGTGGGCCTAAAAATAAAAGTAATTTTGTATTAAAAAGAAAAAAAAAGTTTCTCATTTTCATGTAGTAGGAAAGATAATAGTAAGATGGATGGGTAAGTAAATAGGAGATAGATAGATAGATAGATAGATAGATAGATAGATAGATAGATAGATAGATAGATAGATAGATAGACAGACAGATACATAGATAGATAGATAGATAGATAGATAGATAGATAGATAGATAGATAGATAGATAGATAGATAAAGAGATGGATTTCAGGTAGAGCATTACTTAAGTATTTACTATGTGCCAGACACTGTGGTAAGTGCTGTTGTTATAAATATAATCAAAATAGCCTTTACCCTCAAGGAGTTTACATCTGAAGAGGTGGTAAAAGAGACATATAAATAGAAGAGAATAGAGCATAGTGGCATGGCATGGTGTACAGATGGATGGGAAGAGAGACACAGATCTGTATCTGAACACGATAGGGTGAAAAGTCCCTTCTCATGGCCCAGTATGGTTATAGGGCATGGGTTCAAGGTTCCTATGGGCAATTGGTGGAGATGATTTCTTGAGTTGAAGGAACATGGATTGGATCTGATATCTGAAAAATACTTAAAAAAGAAACTTGTAAGAAAAAAACTACTTTTTTCTCTGTCAGAGTGTCTTTTGCAGCCATTTTCAGAGGAGAAATTTTTGTTTTTTCAAACAATATCATTATGCAAAACTAGCCATATAAAGTTTGCTGCTTACTAAAGGGAGGTGAGAAAAAATGTGAATTCTTTCCAAACTACTCAAAGTTTAAGAGCATATAACAATATGCCATGCTGCTAGTAGCAAGCAAGATTTTTTTTCTCTAAAGAAATATTTTGGCATGTGTGTCATTAGCATGCCCTTAGGCTAAATTCTAACCCCACCATTACACCCTGCCTCACAAGGGGTTAAAAATTCTAAAAAGAATAAGAATAAATTTATTATATTATATATTTTATGTTATATAATTTCATTATATAATATAAATTATTGCATTATATTATTTATTTTAATATATAATATGTAAGATATTATATATTATAATATGTGAATATATTTTAAACAGTAACTAATTGTTGCCCAAAGGTTGATTAAATATATAAAATAATCCATAAATCATAAATCATAGTACATCTAAAAATCGATCACTAGAATTAGATCAATTGCCATTTGGGATATCAAGTAAATAGATGATGATGATTATGATTATTATTATTATCATCATCATCCATGGTTTCATAGGAGAAATTTGAGCTACCAGGAGGTTACATTAGTATCCAAAAGCACCTGAAAATGAGTTAAAGACCTAGGACCTGGCAGCCATTACAAATACCCACTAGGTTATATTACAAGTTGTCAACTCATTCTTCTGCAGGGATTATTTTAATATATTGTCAAGTAGGGAAAGAGTCTCTGAAATTTCTCTTGTGCATTTGTTGATGATTGGACTAGTAGAAAGTCATGATTATTTGGTCAAAACAGACTTTAGAAGGCAGCTGACCTGGATGAAATCACTTTTCTTAGCAATCCTTCAGGCAAAGCTAGTTGACAATCCAGTGATTGCTTTTAATGAATCACTATTTCACAGGGTTGTTCAGAGAATCAAATGAGATAATTTATGTAAAATGCTTCATATCCAGTATGAAGTTTATCAAATGCTTCATAAACAGTACAGTTATAGATGGTAGATGGAATGTAGGACCTGTAGCTAGGAAAAGTCAGATTTTCTAATTATATCTCGGTCACTAATTTTATGACTTTGAATAGTTCTTTACATGGCATCATATAATTTATTGTTGGAAAAGACCACAACGGATATTTAATCTTATCCAAACCATCAAGGAAGTAATACAATAATATAATTAATAAATAAATGAACATGTAGCTTCTTCTTAAGAACTTCCAATGAAGAAGAGCTGAAGGATTTAACAGGACACCTTTGAACAGCTCTGATTTTTAAAAATATATCTCCCCCCCCTGCAATAAAACCAATATTTATGTCTTTACAACTATTCCTCATTGCTCTTGATTCTACCCTCTGAAATCAAACATAGTGGCCCCAAAGAATTTTTTCCCTAACAATTCTCATGGGAAAAACCAAGTAGAGGAAGAAAGGACACACACACACACACACACACACACACACACACAAAGTTATAGTTCTCTCCTTGTTATACAAAAATGTATACATATACAAACACATGCATATACATACTGTTATATTGAATCTCTGGGAGCCAGGAGTCCACACTGTTGATTGACAGGTGGATGCGTTGGATGTTGGAATGTTCCCAGAGGGGCATGTGGACACAGGAGAGGGCAGTTGACCCAGGGGGGTATAAAACACCCTGGCAGCCCTGGCAGGGGGTTCTTTTCTTTCCCTGAGACCTGAGATCTGTGGATCCTGGTTTTTTGTGGGATTGAGACTTGCAGACTCAACCTTGCAAGATCCTCCTGTTTGTTCCTGTAACATTATCAACCTGTACCCAGACCATCATCTCTGATTCTACTGCCCCTAGATATTAGGAAATCAATCATCTTAGTTATCTAGGTTTCCCAGGGCCTGGGAGGGATCCGGGAAGTGGGCAGGAGAAGAAGAAGAGTGTGGAAAGGTTTGGATATCCCAAAGACTGGTTAGGCATATCATTTAGCAAAGGAGAAGAAGCTGAACATCAAGCAGCAGTTTGCCTACTCTGGTGTGGCTGTGGCCAGGCTGGACCAGAGAGGGACTAACTATCCTGACTCATTACTTGCCTACAGTTTAAGGGTTTATCATTAACAAATTAATTAGGGTTTCCCAATACCTCTATCCAATCCCATTATACCCTCTTTGTTTAAACACAATCAATGCTTTTAAAGTACCTTCCTGAAGTGGTTATTCATAGCTTCTTTGGGAAGGGAGATACACAGTCAGATACCAACAGTTACCAAGCTAAAGAGCCCATTATATAATATCAATGGACCCCAGGTGGGACATGAAGGGATTTCATCCATTGACCTAAAGGATCCTGCCTGGGCACTGTTATAAAGGAGGGAGGTGTCATCTCATCCTCTCCCTCTTCATCTACATACATCTAGTAGTATTATTATAACAATACATATGCATGTATCAGTTATGCAAACAAAATTTAGAACTATTCCACCAAAATACATATATGTATATTTAACATATATTTCCTATAGGCACTGATAATATATAATGAACAGCATCCATAATGAATTAAGGGGATTATATTTGGGAAATTGTGCCATGCATTTTAGAGATCCTAGTGCTGAGTGCTTTATGATATGAGATACTGTTTTCTGAAAAAGGAAAGGGCAGGTCATCTAAAGAATAATAGAGACAGAGCTAGTTTTTAAGCTGCCACATATTATAAAAGAAAGATTATTCTGGAGAAGTTGGTAAAAATGTCATCAAAATAATATATTATTTGAGTAGGAAGACCACTAGTCCTAAGTGAGCCAAGAGCCCACTTGCTCCAATGATATCTATAGAATATCACAAGATTCAGGGGAAGACTTCCAGCATATTTTGTAAATGACATGTGTAGGATTTATGAAAGGCATATACACAAAGATTATACTGAATGAAAAAGGCTTATATGGATCACCTGAGCCATGGGATAGAATATCTACATCAATTCTATCACAGATATATTGATGAATTAAAGACAAAATATAAAGTCATGACCCTGCACCCCAGTTTAAAATTCTGCTCTAATTCCATGCACAGTAGAATACACTTTTCTGTCAATTATTAAAATTACCTACAGTTGTCTTCCTTATAAACAAGTTTATAACAAGGAATAGAGGTAATTAGAAATGACATTTAGGAATCATAAAATGAAATGAAACTCTCTTTGCTTTTTCTTTTTTCAGCATTGGCTTGACTGGTAAGACTCTAGTTTTTGATATTTTGCCTGTATACAAAAATGTTTCAAATGAAAAGAAGGAAAAGTAAATAAGATAATTGTGTCTAATGAAAGTATTTCTTTCTTTTTTGTCTTTTGAAAATTTTAATGCTATCTTTTGTTTTCATATCATCTTTATTTTCCAATATCCCTCTTTCCCCACTCCCCCTGAAAGTAATCTCTTGTCATGAATAATAAAATAGAAAGTTTTCAGCAAATCTAAATCTAACGAACATCTCAACCTAGTCCAAAAATACATGCAATATTCTATGCCTATAATCTCTCACCTCTACAAAGATGTATAAAAGGTACATTCTAACATCTTGATCATCACAGTTTCATAATAGTCAGATTAAATTTTTTGTTGCTATATCCGTGTGCATTGTTTTACTTGTGATTCTTGTTTTCCATGGTTCTGAGCTCCTTTCACCCCTAAATACCGTGATACATTGTTGTCAAATACTGTTACATTGTAGTCAATATAATTAAATATTTTGGGTACTTTTGAGATTTTAATTTCAGGTTATGCATACATCCTGGCCACTCAGCTGTCACTCCCCAAAGAAGAGAAACAGGTTTAGAAAATATTTATGTAGTTAATGTGGAAATGCACTTTACATGACTTCATATGTATAAAGAGTGACTCATTTCTTATCTTCTCAATGTATGGGAGAATTAGATTCTAAATTAAAAAGAAAAAAATTGTATACTTGCATATCCAGTTAGATAGTCATTTTGATGAAAAAGATGAAGAAAAAGAACATTTTTATTTGGAACACTGATAAAATGAGCTTGGGAAGAAACATAGTTGTTCAGGTAAAATGCTTGAGGAAAGCTGTAGTCTGTTTTGAGCTTCTTAGAGAAAATTGTTCCACATATAAATGCATACTAAGAGGATGTGTTTGAAAGAAAAGCACAGATTAAGGTAAAGATGGCTGTCACTGCATTGTGATCTATCAGCTCATTTACATAAGACTGTTTTCAGTATTCTCAAGATTATAACTGAAAAATTATAAATCAAATAAGAGTTTAGAGATTGTGGGAGGATTACATGACTCTTACTGAGGTTATACCTCACAGAAAGGTACACTGTTTAAATTTCACACCATAAGGTAGAAATGGATCACTACTTATTGGATAGCCCTGATTTGGAATATTAAAACCCAGAGTGAGAATGATTACATCAAGAAAGAGGATAGAAGCTTCACAAAGAAAAGTCACAAGACCTGGGGATAGGAAATACAAAAAGTGTAAGGAAAAATATTTGTAAAAGACATAATAAAGAAGCTGATAGAAGGAGCTAAACAAAAAAATGGTATTCTTTGCAACTGATGAAAGAACCCGCTTAATGGGAGTAAAGTGCCATAACTACTGAAATCTGATTTGAGTTAATACTGAGGAAGGCAAAATCATCTATGTTACAAGTTGTCCAGGCACATTGCCTCTTATGCTGTTTACAGGTTGAGCAAGAGGAAATTTCATGGGGTGTCTGAATTACTGTCTAATCATTATTTCCTCTACTGTAAAACATGGGAGGTAAAATAGATGACTTCTAAGATTCCTTCTAGTTCTAACCCAGTGGCCTAAGATGGGGAACAACCCATACAAACACATGAAAATGAAACAGAATATTGTGAATGATAAACAAGGTAAATTTACCTAGAATTAAGAATAGTGTTTAGTAAGAGAGGAAACATGGGCTGCAACTACATTGAGAAGGGTTTGGAACATAAAGATGTCTGTACTTTCTCCTCGAGGCAATAGAGAATCGCTGGAATTTTTTTGATCAGGGAAGGGACATGAATCAGAGCTGTGCTTTAGGAAAATTAACTCATCTCTACTTAAGTGCTCTTTTTATGCCTAATCTTTATCAAGATGACCCTGAATTAGCAAAGGTTATTCCAGCAGAGCTTCTGACATGTCTTACAAAATGGGGGAAAAGCTCAGAATAGAGTTAGACTTTACGTATACGGGGCAGATGGGTGGCACAATGGATGGACTGCTTTAAAAGGGAAGACTCATCTTCCCGAATTCAAATTCGACTTCAGACTCTTCCTAGCTGTGTATCCCTCAGCAAGTCATTTCATCCTATTGACCTCGGTTTCCTCATAGCTTGGTGGCAAATTTCTAAAGAGAATATAAGCTGTAAAGTGACTCTTGCTTAACCTGGCTAAAAACTTGAGAGTCATATTTTACAATCCAGTATCCTTTGTAGCTTCACATTCCTTCACTATATATTGAAAAAATATTTCTTTTCATTCAGAATAACTAAAACAGGAAAAATGAAGGCCTCTTTCGAAGCTTCAGAAAGAATCAATGTCAAATTTTATCTTTCCTCTTTTATTATTCCTTACTCTACTGTTTCTTCCTGATAACTGTTCCTTTTCCTAGTCTTCAATAATTGGAGGACTCAGGCTCTAGGTTGTTAGCCATGGGACAAGTGGTTTCCTTGGAACAGGTTTCTTTTCTGAGAGATACTGCTTCATAGTCTGTGGTTTCCTTGTTGGGTGAGAGTTGATTTGGATATGAGCTCAATATTTCCTCTATGCTTTTCAAACAGTTAACTAATGATGGTATGAATCCAGAGATTTTGATTTAGGTAAGCAATTTGAAATAAACATAAGGCTAAATACCAGCAAAACCACCCCTAGATAACAAATACAATTCATTATGCCAGTCAGCAGTCCAATCTAACTCCCTTTAATATGCCCTCTAGACAAGGGAAAAATGAAAGGCTCCTACCTCTTCTGTTCTGTACTTTTTTCAGTCTTCAAAAGGTTCTCCCTTTTCTTTCCTGTTGCTAAGAGGAAGAAGGGACTGTTGCCAAGTAACAAGAAAATAGTGTCCGGCACATATCAATGTGTTCTATGTCATATATCAAATGCAAAAATACCTTTAGCTGTTCTCAAGGACCCTGTATGAATAAGATGCCCTTCATACTAGAGTAGAAAAAGCATTCTGACCTGACTCAACCTGTGTGGTGCTCAATGCTTCCCTCGTAGTCCTATTCAGGGTCCCATACTTATTTTCCACATGCTTCATCTTGAAAAAAATAAACTCTTAAATGTAATCATATATTTTGTTCAACTGAAGATGCATGTATAAGTGTAAACAGATATTTTGGATTATCTAGCCTCTCCATTTTTCCCTCCTCATAAAAAGCAGCTTTTGAAGGAAGTACGGTTCTCTGTTTTCCTAATATGGGGTAGAAGAGACATTGGACTTTTATTAGGGATATCATATCCTAGGAATTTGTAAAAACACATACAGAAACTAGCTCAACCACTACTTGTTTTAATAAGCAAACTTTTAATGAGTGCTTACACATAATGCTAATCAAGAAACTGAAAAAAATGGAGAAGTATGAAACAAGCCCCTCTTCTCAAGTAGACTTCCATTACTTGGGCAAACAGGATTTATACATTAAAAACTAATAGTATAAAGTAGTATGTAGGAGAACCAGTAATCCTATCACTAGCAGAAATATAAAACAAAAAGAATTCTATTCAGCCCACCTATTCCCTTATCCTCCAAATCTTACTTAGTGAAGCTTCTGAGGTAATTTGTATGACCCTAAGGCCATGAAGAATATTTAAAGAGGCCTTTATATATCCTAAAACAACCTGAATATGACAAAAATGACAACTGAGGCAGAAGAAAAAGCAATTCAAAGATAAACTAAATTCACAAAAGCTTCTAAGATAGGTTTGTTGGATGGCTTTGCTTATAGGTCCAAATCTCAAAAATACTAAAATAACCAAGTTCTAAAACCAAAAGCATACCAAAGACAAATTAAGGTAGCACAAAATAGTTTACCCATCAAGTCTATGGATAAGGGAAGAATTTAGGTCAAAATAAAACACAAACAATATTATGAAGTGTAAAATAGATAATTTTACCATATTAAATTGAAATGTTTCTGCGACAACAAAAGCAACGCCACCAATAGTAAAAGGCAAACAACTGGGGAAACTTTTTATGTCTCTCTAACAAAGGCTTCCTTTATCAAATATATAGAGAACTGAGTTAAATTTAAAAGAATATCATTTCCCAGTTGACAGCTGGTAAAAGGATATGAACAAGCAATTCCCAGATAAAGAAATTAAAACTATCTTTAATCATATGAAAAAATAATCCAAATCACAATTAATTAGAAAAATACTAATTAATACAATTTCAAGGTACCATGCCACACCTAAGAAGGCAGATAATATAATATAGGTTGTATATATATATTATCATATAATACCTACCTGAATGGCTAACATAAAAGAAAAAGAAAATGATAAATACTGGAGGGGATGTGAAACAATCAGAATACTAAAAACTGATGGAGTTATGAACTGATACAGTCATTCTGGAGAGCAATCTGGAACCATGCCTAAAGGGCCATAAAAATACTCTTTGACCTAGCAATACCACTACTAGGTCTGTATCCTGAAGAGAATAAGATAGGAAAAAAGTACCTAATGTAAAATATTGATAGAAGCTCTTTTTGTGGTAGCAAAGAAGTGGAAACTGAAAGAATGTCCATCAGCTGGGGAATGGCTAAACAAGTTGTGGTATATACGTGTAATGAAATATTATTGTACCAGAAGAAATGACAAACAAGATAATCAAAAAAACTAGAAATATTTATATGAAGTGATACAAAGTGAAGTGAGCAGAAACAGGAAAATGTTGTACAAAGTAACAACAATAATGTATGCTACTCAGTTGTGAATATCTTAACTATTATCAACAAGTGAAGGATCCAGGACAACTCCAAGAGACTCATGACATAAAAACAAACAATCTACTATCCTAGAAGAAACTGAGACCTGATGGAGATAGCAACATCCTATTCTTTACTTTATTTCCTCCATTAATTTTTCTCTAGTGTAAGCAATATGTCTTGTTTCATGAGACAAATATGGAAATTTGTATTCTATGAAAATATATGTACAACCTTTATCATATTACCTGCCTTCTTAGGAAAGGGGAGAGAGAGGGAGAGAGAGAACATGGATTGTAAAATATCAGGAAATTAACATTAAGAAATTGTATTGATTTATGTAATCTGGAAAAAAATGAAATCTGTATATAAAACCTAAATCCCTCTATTCCATGGGGAAATAGCTGTATATAGTAACTTTGTTTCAGGAGTGAAACAGCATATTATAGCAGCAAAACTCTAGGAGAAGGCTGAGCAGAGACACCTAGAGATGCCATTATAGAAGAGAGAATAAGTCAACAGGGGAGCATTGTATAACAGCATTATACAAAACTTGTAAATGAAGCTCATAAATTGATGCACCACCAAACCTATATATGCCATGAGGAAGTTACCAGCAGTATTGGTGGCAGACAGATATTCCAGTAGCCCAATAACTTGCTCTATTCCTTACCCATGTGAGTTTCCAACATGTCATCTCCCATGTATTTCTATATTGGCATATATGGCCCTCCCTAGATGTTCCTATCACGTGCTGCTTTGTCACACATATTATTCATGGTATAAGCTTTCCACTTGAGTTCCTTGGTCATCTATTTTCCCTTTGGTTG
The DNA here is from genome assembly GCF_016433145.1 of Gracilinanus agilis. Taxonomy (NCBI): domain Eukaryota; kingdom Metazoa; phylum Chordata; class Mammalia; order Didelphimorphia; family Didelphidae; genus Gracilinanus; species Gracilinanus agilis. The sequence continues at coordinate 358,366,375 of NC_058132.1, forward strand.
TTCGTCTCCTAAATATAATGTGGTGACTTGTCAGAGAAGGTATCATTCTGTCTATGGAGAAGAGGGAGGTATATTTGCTTTTTCTTTACTTCCCTAGTCTATTTAACAACAATACATTTTATTTCAAATTCTTGTTTTTCCTCATTGGTGTGGTAAAAGAAACTGGTAGAGGCTCATAAGAGGCTTTTTTGAGGGCAGACTGATACAGATCATGCCTGATCTGAAGGTAAACAATCAAGGGGCCCACAATTAAGAAAGATCTCAGTCTAGACAAAAAATATAATTACTATTGCTGCAAAAATGCATGTGATTATTAATCTAAATGAATAACTAGAAAATAGAATCACATTTCCTTCCATGTTTAATTAAGTAGAATTTCAACATTTGGCTGACTCTAGGATTTGCATTCTTTTTTAAAGATAAGTACTCTGAAGCAGAATAAAAACAATTTAAAATAATATCTACAAAATCACATTATTTCTAAGGACTCTAAGAAATATTAAAAACTATTTTTAGTGTAATAAAAATAAATACAATGCAAAATGAAATGTTTCAGAGTGGTAAAAAGTAAATCCAGCAAAGCTAAAAATATGGTCTGCCATAAATTTGACATGTAGATATATACTATGGTCCTATCCCAGTACTTTCATTGTGACATTGTTGACTATTGATTGTTTAAAGTTACTGGAATACAAATATCAGAGAAGTTAATCAAATTATGAGGGTTTTGAGTAAGAGCCCAGCAAATGATTATGTCTGTTATTTGAGACCACATGTAAATACTAGAGAGGCTCTCCATCAGAAGAATGGAAACCAGTGATATGCTTTTGTACATACCAACAAATGAAGTCTGTCTAGTAAGAGGCTGCAATCTTCATTCTTAGGTGGAGTAATCACTTTGGGACAAAATCATGATATTTTGGAAGTAATGAAGCATTTACATCTGTAATTAAATGAAAATAAGAAGATATGAAACAAAATGCTTATTACATCATCACACAAGTAGTGAGAATTGACTAAAAACTTCTACCAATGTGAAATCAATTGATTACCAGAGAATTACATTCCATTTTCCATGTTGCTGTCTAGACACGATACAGGCATGGAATAAGAATTAAGTGATACCCTTAAAAAGATCTTCTCTCTATAAACAAGAATAAGATGTGAAGATAATAATAATAGGGTTCTTTTCAAGGTACTTAAAGATGTTGAGAGACATGACATAATCAACTTTCAAAGGAAAGTAAATCATCTTGAGGGCAGAGACAATTTCATTTTTGTTTCTGTATTTCTGGCATCTAGCATAGTACTGGTCACTTAGTGGAGGCTTAGTCAAACTAGCCTTCCTTTTGTTCCTCATACAAAAAAGCCAATCTCCCAACTCCCTTGTACAGGGTGCACCCATGAATGAATGAAAACATTTCTGCCTTCCAGTTTTGCCAAAATTACTTTCAGCTGGACAGTTATGTACTTTCCCAATAAATGCTCTGCTGCACTTCTATGAGAAACAACTTAGTTGTAGCAACTCTGCCTCCTTCCTGCCTCTCTTTCCTAATGGCTGTTTCTCTATATTGTTTTCCCTGTGGACTTTAGTTTTGACCCCCTATTGGCTCTATGACTCAGATGTGCATGCCAGCTGCCCTATTGGGCCATTGAGGACACACAACTCTTACTATTTATTTAAAAAAACATACATTTTTCAAACTTATGTCTCTCCTACGCTTCACTAATAACCTACTTGAAATAATATAAACAGTATAAAATAAATTATAATCACTACCTTCACTTCTTACCAACTATTCTTTCTTAAAACCCTTATAAATTGGCTTCCAACTTCACCACCTGATCATGATTCCCAACACAAAGGTTACCAATAAGTTCTTAATTTTAAATTCCAATAACCTGTTCTCAATATTGTTTCTCCCTTTTCTGCTGAACTTTGAAGTCTTCTTAAAATTTACTTTCCTCCACATACTCTTACAGTTTAAACACAATGGCCTAATTAACTGCTTCTCCCACATAACATTCCATCTTTGTCTCTGTGCCTTTTCACTAATTACCTCCCAGTCTTGGAGAACTTTCTCACTGTACCTTCATCTCTTAGATCCCATGACTTATTTTTTATTTTATTTTAAACCCTTAACTTCTGTGTATTGACTTATAGGTGGAAGAGTGGTAAGGGTAGGCAATGAGGGTCAAGTGACTTGCCCAGGGTCACACAGCTGGGAAGTGTCTGAGGCCAGATTTGAACCTAGGACCTCCCGTCTCTAGGCCTGGCTCTCAATCCACTGAACTACCCAGCTTCCCCCCCACCCCATGACTTATTTTTAAGACTCAGCTCTATGGTGGCTACATGGCTCAGTGGCTAGAGATCCAGGCCTCAAGAGGATAAGTCCTGGGTTCAAATATAGCTTCTGACACTTCCTAACTATGTGACCCTGGAAAAGTCATTTAGCACCAATTGTCTAGCCCTTATTGCTCTTCTGCCTTGGAACCAATAACTAAGTATTGATTCTAAGATGGAAGGTAAAGGTGGGTTTTTTTTGTTTATTTTGTTTTGTTTTGTTTTGTTTTAAGACAGCTCAAATCCCACCTTTTCAGCTGAAGGAATTTCCTGGTAATCTGAGGAAATATTTTGGTGATGTCTCATCCTAAGCTGCTATGCCTTCCTTTCTGAAATTGTTACATCTTCTCTGCCTGCATCTTATACACACCTATTTATTTTAATGTTTATCTGTCTACTTAGAGAGTCAACTCTTTTTATAGCAAAGTAAGCATCCAATAAGTACTTGTTAACTCATAGATTGATGCAGAACTTTTTTTTTAAAACCCCTACCTTCCCTCTTGGAGTCAATTCTGTGTATTGGCTTCAAGGCAGAAGAGTGATAAGGGTAGGCATTGAAGGTCAAGTGACTTGCCCAGGGTCACAGCTGGGAAGTGTCTGAGGCCAGATTTGAACCTAGGACCTCCTATCTCTAGGTCTGGCTCTCAATCCACTGAGCTACCCAGCTGCCCCCTGATGCAGAACTTTTGATCTAATAAGGTTATTAATAGTTTAATTTATATTATTCTAATTATTAATTTATAATCTCTAAAAGTTATTACTCCTCTGGAAATAAAACCACAGCATGAACATAGATTTGACTAAACTATACTCTGCTATTCTTTAGGTATGTACAGACTACTATCATGTTCCCTGTTCCCCCAGGTCCACACACACCCTCCAAAAAACTTACCTTGAGGCTATATGTTTCTAGTTCTTTCAAATGAACTTTTAATGATTTGGTTTCCATGATATCATTATCATGTTTGTCTTTCTCTGTATGATCTACAATTTATTCTTGTCTTTTTTTTCTGGATTACATTCTGATGATACAATTTTTAACAGTTGTTTTCTGGCATTTTTTGATCCATGTTTTCTCCCTCCCTTCTAAACTTATCTCTTCTCAAAATTATATATATATATATAATATATATATATATGTAATATATATATATAAACAAAAACAATATATATATAAATAAAATGAAATAGGTTGTACAGCTGTTATCATACTATGTATATATGTATTTTATGAATATATATATAAAATGAAATAGGTTGTACAGCTGTTATCATACTATGTATATATGTATTTTATGAATATATATAAATAAAATTTCAGTTCATAATGTTGTAAAAAAAAGATACATATTGCTTACCAAAAAAAATTCATGGAGGAAGTAAAATGAAAAAAGGTATGCTTCATTCTATATTTGGATTCCATCAGTTCCTTCTAAGGCAGTGGATACCTTTTTTCAGCTTCAGCCCCTTGGAGATTCATGTCATTTCTAATGTCTGGAGCCTGTAACCAAAAACAATATTACGTGAAGTTGTCTGATGACCAACAGAGTATAGTTAACCTATCACCTTTCCCATTATAGTTACTATACCTTTCTTATTGCAGCCTAAACACTTTAGCTTTTTCAGACTGACACATCCTATTGACATCATCTTCGACTCACTTTTACAGGAGCTGCTATCTAGCCATTCTTTCTCCATGTTATACTTGCATAAAACTTAGTACAAATACCTGGAGTGGAATTTTTGTTTAAGCTTGGGACAAAAAGAGTAGAACTTTTAATTTAGTTTCCTATGGTGTGTTTTAATAATATGGAAGGGTTGGGAGTTTTTTTGGGGATCCATATTAAGACAACTTAACAGAAGAGAATTGGGGATTAGAAGATTATATCAACATGTTTTTCCCTCTGACAAAGTAAGACAGTCAACCTATTCCTCATTACTCACTATGGTACAAAACTTGATTGGGTCCTGAGAGGGTGGGATTCTCCCAGCAGTGGCACATAAATGGGCCTCAGTAGGTCAGGTAGGAGCAGTATAATAAAGTTATCATCCAATGGGAAAGCATTAACGCCACCTCAGGGAGAAGTCCCTGAAGGTTGTTTCATTTTGTTTTGCTTTTTAATTTTTTTTTAATCTGGTAGCAATAAAGGGGTAAGAAACTTGTTCATGAATAGTTGCAGATAATTTCTTTGATGCAGTTACTATGTAATCTTTTTACAGAAATTAAAAGCCATTACAGAGTTAAAAAGTTCTTCAGTAAAATGTAAAAATTTTATTCCTCTTGCTTGGGAACAAGAGTGATTTTTTACCTTGGGAATGAGTCCAGTCCCTATAGTGTGGAGAAGCCAGAGGCAAGCATCAACCCTGACAAAGCTCAAACTTTATCTCCTGGGGACCTCAGTATACTCCTACCCACTAAAAAGTAATACACTAATACACACAATTATTTTTGTGAGAATTGAAGCAGCTTATATACTCATAATGTTTTATGTCTGAGTTATGTATCCATTTAAAGCTTATCTTGGTATATAAATGATACGTAGCATACCTAGCTTCTCTCAGACTGTTTGGCAATTTTTAAAGCAGTTTATTTCAGTTAGTTTTTACTCCAAGAACTGTTTTGTTTTGTTTTGTTTTGGTTTATCGCACACTAAGATACTATGCTAATTTGTTTCTTTATATCGAATACCTAATCTATCACGCTGATAGACTCCCCTATTTCTTAACCAATATCAAATTATATTAAGTACTCCTTCATTGCACAGTTTGACATATGCTACACCTAGACCTCCTTCTTTCTTTTTTTCTCATTATTCCCTTCATATTCTTGACCTTTTGTTCTCCAAATGAATTTCATTATTCTTTTATTTTCTAGTTCTATAAAGAATTCCTTTGATATTTTGACTGATATGTCACCAAAAAGTAAGTTAACATTGATAGAGCTAGCATTTATATTATATTGACTCAATCTCTACATACACACATACTTACATACATTTTCCCTTTAACCCTTCTTCATGATGTCCCTCATGCTTCTCAGTTGGGTTTCCTAGGACTGCTCCTTTTTACAACTCAAATGGCTTTCTCTGCTGGGGTCAATATATTGTTCTGAGTAAGTTGATTTTCTGTAAGATATCTTGACCAAGGGGTGGGCTAAGGAAGATAAACCATCTCCAAAATACTGCTAAAATCTTGGTGACACAAGAGAAAAGGGGTGGAAGGCACAATTTCCTTAAGATCCTGCTTTGTTTTTCTCTATAGTTGTCTATTTACTTGATGACCACAGAAGTTTTCAGGCTAGACAGATGAACTCTCATGATGTTCTAAGCTGGTTAGTTTGCTTTTGTTTAATGTCTATCAAGACTGAGGCTAACTAATTCTTCGTTCAGCCTAAACAACCTTATTTTTTTTTTTTTTAAGATAACAGGGGTGCTTTATTAGAAGTATTACTGCATAAAACATTTCTGAATAGAATCAAAGAATTCCATGGAAAGTTGGTAGTGAGGGCTAAATCCTAAGATTCTTAGATGTGCAATATAGATATACTCTAACAGTGGACACTGCTTCCCAGGGAAAGCACGGCAATCACAAGCAAGAACAAACAATGATGGCTGTTCATCCTGATTGGGCAACAGCTCTGCTCTTCTAGCCTCTGTGTCATTTCCTCCGGTATGCATACTTACATTCATAAAATCATTTTGGATATTTTAAGATGTCTATCTTCTGCATCTATCTCCCCTCTATCTTAAGGGCCTCAGAAGGCTTCCTTGCACTCAGAACGGATGTGTGTGTAGCAGGTTCTACTCGATGGCTGGACCAAGGTAATGCGTGTCATGGTATCAAAGGTGAAGGATCACATTATTAAAAAGAAATCTTAAAGGACTTCTGCATCATGATCTCTCATTAGTCTTCCAGCTGTGCTTCTCTTTGGGTAAACTTGAACATTTCGATAGACATTCAAGCAGCTTTTTTGGTAAAAAGATTTTTACATGGCTGCCATTGCTGTTCCCATGATCAATTTCCGGCACATTTCCGGCAGCCATTTTCCCTCTGCGTGCCACATCCTCCTCCTCTTCCTCCTCCTCCTCTCCACCAACCCCTCCCCCCCCCCCCCCACCATGCATCTGCCTTTTAACTGCCGCCACTGCCTCCCCCCACCCCCAGGCACCAAACAACTCTTTTTTTTTTTAAAGCCCTTATATATTACTCTACTAAAATAGTTAAAATACAATCGCTATTTGTAGTGCTTTATTAAAGATGACACTGTTTTTTAAAAGCCTTTGTTTTAGCACTACACAACTGCAAGGATTCATAAATGCCAGAACTCCAGAACACTGTTTCTAGCTCTATATATCAAAACGCTGGCATAACCCAAACTCACAAAAAAGTGTGGGAGAAAGGCGCCAGAAAGAGAATGCAGCGGGTCTCAGAAGGTGGAATTGCAACTTGATTAGGTCCTTTTTCACACTTTCTAAGCTCTGCATAGAACATTTCCCTTGTCTTACCCTATATAGGGGTAACTAAGTGTCACAGTGCTGGATCTGGAGTTTAAAAGATCTTCCTGAGTCCCATTTTGATCACACGCACTTACTAGCTGTCTAACCCTGAAGTCACTCAACCCTATTTGCCTCAGTTTCTTCATCTGTAAATTGAATGGAGAACGAAATGGAATTCCATTATCTCTGCCAAGAAAACCCCAAATGGGGTCACAAAGACAAGAATATATGGCTAAACAACAAAAATCTTACATAATCTAGGAACAGTTTACTTGGACTGCGAGTTTCTCAAGGTTTCACAAACACTATAAATTGCATCTATTACTGGGAGGAGGGGCAAATGACCAACTTTGCTCTTCATATATGTAACTAACTGTGGCTATTTTGTTTATCTCCAGTAGAATTTAAATTCCTTGCAAGCACGAACATTTTCTTGTCTTTATATATCAGAGCCAAGCACAATTTGTGGTATATAATAAGCCTAAAACATTATCAGTGCTCAAGAGAGGGAACGGACCCTAGAGGTCATCCAATCTGTTCTAACTTCCTTGCTTAATGAAGAAACTAAGAATAAAAGTTTTTATATGATTTAAGAACACATAGATAAGGGGCATCTAGATGACTCAGGGGATAGAACATCAGACCTGGAGGCACCTTGCTTTAAAGCTGAGGAAATTACTTAACCCCTATTATCTAGCCCTTGCCACTCTTTTTACTTAGATCTTGAGAGAAGGTAAGAATTTTAAAAATTAAATCAAATTTTTAAAAAAGATCACATAGATATTTCCATATTAGGACTTGATCAATGATATATGTAAAACCCAGTGGAATTGTGTGTGGCTAAGGGGGGCTAGAGGGGATTGGGGAGAGGGAAAGAACATGAAATATGTAATTAGGAGGAAATATTCAAAATTTAAATTTAAAAAATTAAAAATAAGATCACATAGGAAAATAACAATGTCAAGTTGAACCCAAGACCTTTGATTCCAAAGCCAATGCTCTCCCCATTGGACTATACCTCCTAATTAATTGGTAGATTTGTTGAATTAATTAGATGGATAAATACTGTGTGTTTAGCACAGAAATGTTTTTGTGTTGGGAAAATGTATTTTTTTTTACTCCATGCATTTTCTCCTTGATGGAGTTCTCATTTTGATAAATAATGACTTGTTGATTAGAATGGCTGTGGTTATGGTTAAGTCCAAAGCACAGTGCACCTTGCACATCCTAGATGAAATGTTTGACAACAATGAGGACATTAATGGCTCATAGAAATGTGTGGGATTTCTCCTATAGAGCAACTTTTGATGAGCCCTCCTTTTACATTATCTTCAAAAATAGCTGACATTTAAGCCTCACAAATAAGACAATGTCACTTCTGGACAACATCACAATCTAGTTCCCTGTAAAAGCTAGAAATGCTTCTCCATTTATGGGGATGTATTTGTATATGTTTTATAAATAGTTTTTAAAGTTGCTGCAAAAATCTTAAGCAATATAAATCTTACAAATTTCACTTCTTTCCTCTTCCATTTAGGGAGCCTTTCTCCTGATTTCCATTTATTGAGGTGACAGTTCTGCCCGATTTACTCCAGATCATAATTCTAGGGATTAGTGTCATCTTCACACTAACGCCAGAGAACATTCCATTCTCTTTGCCTTTTCTATGCCAATCCAACAATTTGTTAAATGTCTATTTAGCCACAAGGTCCTGTAATGGGTTCTAGGAATACAAAGCCTAAATGAAAAGAAGCTTTCGTTCTGCTGGAGGGATACAATATGTGAACGGTATTTAACAGGGGACAGGGACTCAATTTGCAGTTTTATAGTTACAGGGAATTACTGGCTGAGGAAACTCTATCTACCATTCCAGACTGGCAGCTTCTACTTAATTTATAGGTTTAGAAAGTCGCCTAGAGCACTGAGAGTATATATTCCCGGGTTGGTGAGAACAAGTTCTAAATAACTAGTGGTGCCTTATACCAACTAAGAATAACAGCTTAAATTCTCCTAATACCAAAGAGAGGACTCTTCAGGGCTCTCTGTTTCTTTCTGTTTGTCTCTCTTCCTCTCTGTGTCTGTCCTTCTGTCTCTATTTTATCTCTTTCTCTCATTCTCTCTCTTTTTCTTTTTTTTCTCTCTCATGCACATACACACACAAAACTATATAATCACTATACATACATATATATATATATGCATACATACATGCAAAAATATAAAACCTTATTGCCAGAAAATATCAGGTTAAAATGGAAAAAAATGGTTCTAGAATGAGAAAACCATAGTTAAAAATTCTGTCTCAGGGGCAGCTTGGTAGCTCAGTGGATTGAGAGCCAAGCCTAGAGACAGGAGGTCCTATGTTCAAATCTGACCTCAGACACTTCCCAGCTGTGTGACCCTGGGCAAGTCACTTGACCCCCATTGCCTACCCTTACCATTCTTCTGCCTTGGAGCCTATTGACTCCAAGATCAAAGGTAAGGGTTTAAAAAAAATTCTGTCTCTGCCACTATAGGAGTGTGATCTTGGATGTTTCACTATATCCCTTTAGCTTCAATTTCATTTGTAAAGGAAAGGTCAGACTAGGTGACTTCTGTGGTCCTTTTTTGCTAAAAAATTTCTAATCCTATGATCTGACTTTCAGAAACTTCCCTTGTATATTTGGGAAGTCCCTTTAGCTTGAGTGTAGATTTGACTCATGTTACTCTTTTAATAAAGCCCAATAGGGCTTCCAATGTCCTCTAGGATAAGATAAGATATAATCTCCTCTGTTTAGCCCATTACAACCCTTCATAGGCTGGCCTCAATTTATCTTTCTAGCTGTACAAGATTTTAATCTCTTATTTTTTTCTCTGTGATCTAAGTAAAGTGGTCTTTTCTCTGTTCTTTCCTCCCAAGACTACATTTCCCATTTCATTGCCTTTGCAAAGTTATCTTCCTTATATGGAATGCATTTCATCTTCTGAAGCCTCTTCCTTCAAAATATAGCTCAAGAATAATCTTTTTTTAACTTTTTTATTTTAATAATAAAATTTAATATGAGTTTCTTAGAAGTTAGATAATCCAAATTATCTCTTTCATTTCTTCCTTCCCCCACCTCCCTGAGCTGGAAATCAATTCAGTTTGTGTTAGGCCACCATCCTTCACATTTTTTTTTATTCATTCTTTTGATATTCTTGATCTTTTGTTCTTCCAGATGAATTATGTAATTTTTTCTAGTTTTATAAAACAACTTCTTAGTAGTTGATTGATATGGTACTGAATAAGTTAATTTAGATAGGATTATCATTTTAATTATATTAGCATGACCTGCCCCTGAGCAATTAATGTTTTTCCAATTATTTAAATCTAACTTTAGTTGTTTGAAAAGTGTTTGTAATTGTGTTCATATAATTTCTAAATTTATCTTAGCAAATAGATTCCCAACTATTTTATATTATCTAGAGAGTTTTTCATTTTAATACTTGCTGAGCTTTGTTGGGAATTTATAAAAAGGCTGATGATTTATGTTGATTTATTTTGTATCTTGAAATTTTGTTAACATTATTTCAAATAGTTTGTTAGTTGATTTTCTAGGATTCTCTAAATATGCCATTATATCATCTTGCAAAGAGATAGTTTAGTTTCCTTATTACCTACTTTAATTCCTTCAGTTTTTTTCTTCTCTAATTGCTAATAGTACAGCATTAAATACTAGTGGTAGTAATGGGCATTTTTGCTTCACTCCTTATCTTTTGGGGAAGGCTTCTAACTTCTCCCCATCGTAGATGATACTTGCTGATAGTTTTAAATAAATACTACTTATTCTTTAAGAAAAGGCCTTTTTATTCCTATGCTTTCTGGTATTTTTAATAGGAATGGGTCTTGTATTTTGTCAAATGCTTTTTTTTTTTGCATCTGTTGTTGTATTTGGACATTAAAATTTCTGTTTTGTCTGGTTTTTTCTTCAAGAATTCTTGGAAATCTTCTATTTTATTACATGACTATGCTTCCCCCTGAAAGGATATAGTCAGTTTTGATGGGTAGATGATTGTTGGTTGTAAATCAATTTTCCTTGCCTTCTGGAATATCATATTCTAAGCCTTCCAGTCCTTCAATGTGGAAGCTGCCAGATCCTGTGTAATCCTGAATGAGGCTCCATGATACTTGAGTTGTTTATTTATGGCTGCTTGAAGTATTTTCTCTTTGACCTGAGAGCTTGTGAGCGTGGCTTTTTATATTTCTGGAAGTTGTCGTTTGGGGATGTATTACTGGAAGTGATCTGTAGGTTCTTTCAATTTCTATTTTACTCTCTTGTTCAAGAATAGCAGGGCACTGTTCTTTGATAATTTCTTATAATATAATACTTTTTTCAATGAGACATTTTATAATTTCTTCTATTTTTTCATTTTTTTATTTTGTTTTATTGTTTCTTGATGTCTCATGAAGTCATTCTATTTTCCCAATTATAATTTTTAAAGAATGAATTTTTTTCCATAACTTTTCCATTCTTCTTTTCTAATTGGTCTATTCTACTTTTCATGGAACTATTTTTTTCATTGGATTTTTCACCTTTTTTCTAGTAGCTCAATTCTGTTTTTTAAGAAACTCTTCTTCACTGGATTTCTATACCTCTTTTCCCAATTGACCAATTTTACGTGAAATCAATTTCCATTTTTCTTTGAAGATTTGCATGTTATTGCTTAGATCTCACATTGTCCTATTGACTCTGTGGCTTGGTCTTTGTCTCCATAGAAATTTTTGGAGGTTAGGTGTTTCTTTTTCTGTTTACTCATTTCGCCAACCTTTTTTTACTTGTGGACTGGGAGTTCTGAAAGCTGATCATTCTTTCTCCTTTTCTAATGGCTCATAGTATGTGGTACTCCAAGACATTTTGACCTGGGGCTAAGGTCTTCACTACAATACAGCTTTGAAAGGGCCAAGATCTATGTACTTCTGGGCCTCAATGCAAGATCATATGAAGGCCTGAAACTTTAAGGAGGCTGTCTGGAGTGTGGAGTGCTCTGTGATTGCTATGGGCAGGGTCCCTGGATCACAAAGTTGGTCTATGCTTAGGCTCTGACTTTGGCAAGGTGGAAAGGGGGGTGGTTGGCCAGAGCTCCTCTGTGTGTAGTTTTACTTCTGGTCCCCACTTATCCCATGAAAATTGATTCTCTCTGCCTACCTGTTAATTTGTATTCAAAAGGAGAGCCCCCTCACTCCATCTTGCTATTGGTTTTTGACTCTTATCACTTAGAGATGCTTTTTAAAAATTGGTTTGGTAGGATTGTCACAGCAGTTTCAACTTTCTCTGTTACTAGGCTTTCATCTTATCTCTACTGCTAGTTTAAGAATATTCCAACTGAAGCCTTTACAAATTTCTACAAAAACTAATACTCTTCCCCTCAAACTTTCTTGTTTTTAATTACTTTGAGATATTTTCTTTGATTTTTATCTTCTTAACTTTTTTTATTCTTCTTTTCCAGATTATATGTAGATTTTTTGGGGAAAATTGTATTTAATTAATAAATTTAGAATATTTTTCCAAGGTTACAAGATTCATGTTCTTTACCTCCCTTCCTCTCATTCCCCTCCAATAGCTGATGTGCAATTCCACTGGGTTTTACATGTGTCATTGATCAAGACCTATTTACATATTATTGATATTTGCACTAGGGTGATCATTTAGAGTCTACATCCCCAATCATGTCCACATCAACCCATGTGTTCAAGCAGTTGTTTTTCTTCTGTGTTTCCACTCCTATAGTTCTTTCTCTGAATGTGGGTAGTGTTCTTTTCCATAAATCCCTCAGAATTGTCCTGGGTCATTGCATTGCTGCTACTACAGAAATCTATTACATTCGATTTTACCACAGTGTATCCATCTCTGTGTACAATGTTCTCCTGGTTCTGCTCCTTTGACTCTGCATCAATTCCTGGAAGTCATTCCAGTTCTTATGGAATACATCCAGTTCATTATTCCTTTGAGCACAATAGTATTCCATCACCAACAAATACTACAATTTGTTCAGCCATTCCCCAATCAGATGGCATCTCCTCATTTTCCAATGTTTTTGCCACCATAAAGAGTGAGGCTATAAGTATTTTTGTACAAGTCTTTTTCCTTATCATTTTTTTGGGTTCTAAACCCAGCAGTGGTATAATTTTCTGGTATTTTGAAAGCCACGTTCTCTTTATCTCCCCCTCTCCTACCCCTTTCCCAAGATGGTAAGTAATATGATATAGATTTTACATGTGCTGCATTGTAAAATAATAAACAATGAAAGGATCCTAAATGACTCCAAGAGATTCATGATGAAAAAAGCTATTCATCCCCATAGAAAAAATTGCTAGTCTGAATGGTGACTAAAGTATACTATTTTTCACTTTATTTCCTTCATGAGTTTTTTTTGGGGGGGGTTTGTTGCTTGAATAAGCAACATGTGTCTTCTTTTACAGTATGACAGACATGGAAACATGTATTTGATTACTTTGAAGTAATAAAGAAGAGAAGGAAGAGGATCATTTTCTAACACTCTTAGATTTACAAAGCAGTTGACCTTTTTTATCTCATTTGATCCTCACAACTGTGGGAGTAGTTACTATTCATATCCTCACTTTAAAGATGAAAGAACTAAGGTTGAGAAATTAAGTGACTTTTCAAAATTCACTGAAATTATTAATGTCTCTTAAAGTGTTTCAATACTGTTTTGTATCTGCATAAACAATTATGTGTTCTTATTTTATATCCCTTTAAAATTAATCTCATGAAGAATATTATTAAGTACTTAACTTTGTGCTAAGTCACTATGCTAAGCTCTAGTGTTACAAGGAAAAATAATAAAAATCATTATTAACGTGAAGGTTTTAACAATTTAATAGTGAAGAGAACTTTTAAATAACTATATACATTTAAACTTAACTATAGAACATAGGAGTTAATCTGATAGGAAAAGCCACTAGTAACTGAGATTATGGGGACCAACCTCTTTAAAAAGGTAAAATTTGAAGTGAAAATTGAAGGAATATTAGAAAACTAAGATTAGGAGATAAAATATTCCAGAAATCAGGAATTGCCAGAATAATCATATGGAGAAGGGAAGTACAGTGTATTGTATGTATGACAAGAATATAAATTCTTTACAAATAGAGACTCTTTCATTCTTTATATTTGCAGGCAATTAAATGCTTGTTAACTCGTGACCAGTTTCAGAAACCATGTAACATGATTTTTAAAATTTATTTCTTCATAGTTCCGGGGACTAAAAAAGATGTGGATGGAAACACATCCATAGTAGAATTTGTTTATATTAGTTTTAAGAAAAAATGTACAAATTTGCTTCATAAGTTCTAAACCCATTGCACTTATGCTATGCAGCTGGATGGGCATTTTGTCAAATTACTTAATCAGCCTGCGGGTTTAGATTAAGATTGCAGATGGTAATAAGCAAGGACTATAATTGAGCAGGAGATGGAGACAGAACTAGAATGCATTTGGGGCACTGTGCAGTACTTCCAGTAATCCCAAACTGCTTGTTGTCACGAAAACTCATCTGTTTCTCTTGGTGATGTTATATAGCTATTAAACATGGGGAAAATAATGTCAGGAGAGCTAGAATCACAACCAACTCAAAATACAATAGAAAGATTCAAAATGGCTAGAAGTAGAGTACAGCCAGTACCAATCAACCAATAAACAAATATTAAGAAATTAATATTTTCCAGGCATTATTTTTGATACTTGGGATACAAAGAAAAAAGAATGATATAATACATTTTCTTGGAGGGATTCCATTCTTACTAAGGGGAAGGAGGGCTATAATGTGTGTGTAATTTTCTGCCTAGAAACACATATGTATGTTGTTGTTTTCACTCTTGTCTGACTCTTGGCCAAAATACTAGAGCGGTTTGCCATTTATTTCTATAGTTATTTTAAAGATGAAGAAATGGAAGCAAATGGTGTTGAGTAACTTGCTTATGGTCACATAGCTAGTAAGGGTTTGAGGTCAGATTTGAACTCAGGAAGAAGAATCTTCCTAACTCTAAGCCCAGCACTCTATTCACTATGGCATCTAGCTACCCAAAGAAGGAGTTCATTTCAAAAATGGAAGATAAGCAATGCAAAACCCAGAGATAGACAGTATACTGAGAAGGTCCTCTTTGTTGCTGGGTTATTAGTTCACCACAGTCTTAAAATATATGCCATCCAGAAATGCAAAAATCCATTGTTTCCTATACCAATCTTCTTCCAAGTATGTTCTATAAATTAGTATAGTTTTGAAGAAATTAAACTTATAGGTGATACATAGATCAATGAAGAAATGAAAAGAGGACTTTAAATTTCATTTGGTATGAGATATTCATATATAAAGAAACTCCTATTAATGCAGATTGGTACCTTCTCAGCTACTTATACTTTAGAAAGTTGCCTAGGACACCGGGAATCTGAATTACTTTCCCATAGTCATAAAGCTAGTGGATTCTAGAGATTGTAATTGAACTCATCTTCTGTTTTCTAAGCCTTGATCATTCTCACTATTCCATGATGCCTTTCAAGAGTTGTGAAATAAACTAAAGCTTGTTTCCAGTTATTACCTGTACCCAAGAAACAGCATGTGGGATTTAAATGAGGTGAAATTTGATCAGAAAGGCGATAGGCTAGTTAAGTGGTATGAGAATGGAATGATATAGGAACAGGCTGAGTGCCCATTGCTACACTTAAAATATACAAAAAAATGAAATCTAGTGTTAGATATCTACTCTGTGGAAGATCTATACAAAGAAGTATTGGGGGTGGAACTCTAGCCTGTTAGAGGCAGTGGGTACATCTTCTCTCTCTACTCACAGTGCCATCATGTTTTATCACTCTCACTTTGACTATTATAAAAAGAAATGTAGCTTTTTTTAAACCTCCAGTCTCTCCTTCCTCCAAAAACTCCTTCACGCAACTGATAAAATAATCTTCCTGAGGTACAGGACTGATTATATTATTCTTTCACTCAAAAATTTTCACTGACTCCTATTGCTTATAAAATACAATAAAAATTTCAAAATTTGGTATTTTTGAAAGGAGATCACAAACTAAGAAGACTCTATAAAGAACCTAACCTATTCCTGAAAATAAAAAAAAGAAAAAAATTCATGATATTCATTAGAATTTGACCTTCATGATCTAAGAGAAAAGGTGAGCTGAGTCAGACAGCTAAAAAATTATGTGCATGATCCACAAGGTCTTTTCCAAATCTAAAATTCTAAGATTTCATGTTATTACCACCCCCTAACTCATAAAATGTTACTGAACTCTTCTGGCCCTTATTATGATAAGCTTCTAAGATGACAGTAGAGAAACTATAGAATTTGTCCATCAATATTTATATCTAAGACTACAAATGGTCAGTGAGTTGTGCTTAACATTAAACAGAAGGATGAGGCAAATTACCTTCAGTATTTGCAAAGCTCTTTTAATGACCTCAAGCATCTCTCAAAAAATAAATGCCTATCTTTGAAAACCAGTATTCTACTAGTGGTGAGTTCCTGCAAGGTCCAGAAACCAACTCTCCAAGGTACTTTTCCATATAGAAAACAATAAAAAGACAGATACCTTCGCACATTTTTAAGAATGCTAATGGGCACTCAGCCTATCTCTCTCTTATGTCATTCTCACACCACTTAACTATCCCACTACTTTTCTGATTCTATATCACCTCAGTTAAATCCCATATAGTGCTTCTTGAATGTAGATGATCATTAGAAATGTGTAGCTTACATGGTGCAGTAGAAAGAGAATTGACCTTGGAATAAAGATGAGTTCAAGAAGTGAGTGTCAGCAGTTTGTAACATGTAATTAATGAGGAATTAAAAAAAAGAGATCCTATTAGAGAAACACATGTGAGGAAAAGATGGGTTAGTCTTGTGATGAGGATGAATAACCAGAACACCTTACTTTTATACTAAGATGATATTCAGAGAATATAAAAAAAGCATTCAGAATGTTGAGTCTTTTCCCTTTTGTGAACTTATGTGAAGTCATGGAAAATGACAACATGAGATGGATAAGTGTGGATGAAATCTGCATCGCTGGAAAAGTTTTTTTTAGTCAATCTATGTTCTATTTGAGTGTTTTAAATGTAGAACTGGCATTACAATAAAGTGCTAGCAATATAAATTTTTTCCTATATGTTTCTTCCTATATATATTTCATATATATATTTTTTTTCCTAACATGTTTTTAGAGAGCATGATCAAATGCAGATAAAGCTCAAACTTTAATTTAGAAGAGAAAGAACATTTAACTGTTACATTTTATTATTTTGTACATAATATCTATATATTTCTCTTCAATATAAATTGTTACACACAAAAGTTAGTTTTACACATGGATTTTCACTAGGATTCCTTGCATTCATTTATTCAACACTTTATTCAGTGCAAAGTTTGTGTTAAAAATTGAAGAGAAGATAAACATGGAAAGTGGAATCATCCTCCTTAAGGACATTACGCTCTATTTCATCTACAGAGATATAAGAATATAGTCCTTGCCTTTAAAAAACTTATAATGGAAAGCAAGGGAGAGAAATTAACAAATGTACAAAAAACTATGTTTTAGCCTAAGGTAATAGGAAAAATCAAACAGAAATATATGAGACTTCAAGAGTGGGACTTGTGGGAATCAGAAAAAGTTACAGAGAAATAGTACTACCTCTCCTAGGCTTTGAAAGAAAGTAAGATTTCAATGGGTTATAATGTAGAGGAATACCATTAAGGGCATGTGCATTTCTTAGAAGCAGAAGAGATCATAATGAGACCTGAAAATAATAGGACAATTTGGCATGCATGGAATGGAGTACTGTACAGTGAGGGTAATAATATGGATAAATTCTAGATTGTGGAGAGATTTGAAAGGTAGAATGAGTTTATTTTATTAAATAAGCAAACACAAACAAGTCATGGTCGTAGCTGTTTATTACAAAGGAAAGATTGGAGAGAAGAGAGAGTGGAAGCAGAGAAGCCAAGTAGAAGACCCTTGATTAAGGTCAAAGCTTTACTGACAGGGATAAGCCAAGAGATTCCTAAAGGATTTGGGCTTGGCCACAGCAATACTTCAGAAGAAATAATATAAAATTAAAAACAACTAATATAAAAAAAACCCTCTTCTCAGTCAATTGAGTTAGAAAACTCCTTATGTACTTATCCCCTATTTTACCTCCTAGTCTCAATCTCTGCAACTCCAAACCAATTCTTCTCCATATTGAACACCATTGGATTTGCTTGTTCATAGAAATATTTTATCCACTTTAGCCTGGCCATTTGTTTTGCACTTTCAGGGATCTAAATTTATCAACCCTTTCTCTTTTTCTCTTCTTATTGCCTTTCCCACCTAAATCACCAAATTATGCAGGTTTGTTCCCCAGTGGGCTATGATAATACAGTACCTTTGGACAAAAGGTGACAAGTTTTAGGATGGAAATAATGGGTACAGAAAAGGAAAGACAAATGGAAGTTATATAGCTTTGGCAAACTTGGGAGGACTTGTCAGTTCATTGCTGATTAAGAGAAGGAGAGAGAAAAGAATCAAAAATAATATATTTTTGGTCTTGGAAGCAGGTGATTAGGAAAATGCCATCATCAACAAAAATAAATTATAAGTATGGGTTATACTTTGATGAATATAAGTTTAGGGTATCTATTGAGGAAAATAACCTGCTCAATTTGGAGCAGGTTAAGTTTGAGAGATTGATGGGATACACTCAGGTAGAGCTGTCCAACAGGCAAAATCTTGAATTATTTTCTATCAGTCACCTTTAAAGAAAGTAACAGGTATAAAGGGAAAAAGAAATATTAGACTTAAATTCTCATTGTTTGTTCTACAAATGCTGAAATTTTGGATGAAGAGCTGTCATTTAATAAAATTATCTGTAATTTTACTTAAGGGTTCAAGCTGGGCTGTTCAGTAGATAGAGAGCCAGCACTAGAGAGGGGAAGAACTGGGTTTGAATTTGACTGTGTACCTCCAATCTTTGTGATTCTGAGAAAATCACATAGCCCCAGTTGCCTAGCCCTTACTGTTCTTCTTCTTTGAGATGAATACATAATATTGATTCTAAGATGGAAGGTAAGGTTTTAAAAAAAAAGCTCACAAAGTTTGCTGAGAAGAAAATTAAACAAGAAAATTTGAATAATCTACAAGTTCCTACTTTAGTGTAAAAATTATGAGTAAAAGGATGGGAATGATGTAATTACTTAAGAAAAAAATTTGTTCAATTTTGCATGTGCTCAGGTGTTAATGAATGAAGTTAAAATGGTCGCATGCCAAGTAATTGAAACCTTAACACATACGCTTTCTAAGAGTGTTGACATCTCAAATAGGCACTCTGAAAGATGTTTAAGAATATGGTACTTCTTCCCTATGTACTAACTCAGTTTAATTAGGGTAATTGTATGGATTTAGATACCAAACAGCATGAAACTTGTGGATAATTAACAGATTAAGTTTCGGTTGCTGTGAAAAGCACATATGGTTTCTGTTAAAATAGTAGTGCTTATTTCAGCTGAAAAATGTTAATTCCAAAGGTAGGCCTTTGCGACCTATTTGCCATAAACCATTATGACTCAAAGCTCCTCACTTTTTGCTTTGGATATTACCATGTCAATTTCCTATATTTGTAAACTTTTTACACAATGTTTACTGGCTTTTTAAAAAAAGAATTTACACTTTTTTCTAATGAATGGCACATTCCAAGTAAAATTTTAAACTTCATTCCCATTTATTTATTTCCCCTATTTTGGTAAAATAACATTTTTTTCACTTTTAAAACCATACCTTATATCTTAGCATCAATCCTAAGACAGAACAGTGGCAAAAGCTAAGTAATTCAGGTTAAGTGAGTTGCCCAGGGTCATACAGCTAGGAAGTAATAATTTAATTTGGCAAAATAATTTAAAATTTTTATTTTAAAATGTTTTATATCAATTAACAATTATTTTTCCCTCACATCATTCACCCTCTGATATGTCCTAAATATTACTGATAAGGACTCTACTTTAACAAACAAAAGTGATTGGGTAAAAGTAACTAAAAAATAGAGTGATCTGAATAATACACACCATATTCTCTTGCTATATTTCAGATCTCGACCTGTAGGATGAATGTATATTTCAACATCAATTCTCTAGGATTAAAATGATTATTGAAATTAATTTGAGTTCACCAGCTTAAAAGTGTTATTTTTCATTTGCATTGCTGTAATTATTATTCATATCATTCTCTTGTTTCTGTTTGCTTTGTTCTGCATCAGTTCATATAAGCCTTCTTTAGGTAAAGTCTAGTACATCTCCTTTATTTCCCCTTTATATCTCCCTAGAAGCCAATTCTGATTTAATTTGTATTGAAATAGTTTTGGAAACTCATATTGTCTTATGTTGAAGGAGAAACCAATTTTCAAACAGTGCTTAGGCTTTCTTTAATCCAAAGTTATCTAAAATAAGCAGTGCTTTTAAGACCAAGTATTAACTCTGAATTGTGTTCTACTTAAGGATTTTCTACCTTCCAATAGTGGAGAAGTTTTAGGTTGTGTTTTGTTTTTTAAATTTAGCTTATCTCCTCTACACCAACAAACAAAAGCTTAGTTGATAATGTATTCAGATTTATAGTCACTCCACTATTTAATTTTTCAAGTTTGAGATTTCACTCAAACTTTTCTTGAGGGAAACTTTAATTACTAGATTAGGGCACAGCTGAATATTTATTCATTATGTGGAAATCCATGGTTTAAGGTTCTATTTCCTTTAGAGTATAGGACATGACATGGCATTTAAAATGAGTAACAAAATTAAACATTAATTCCAACATCTCAGTGTAGAAAGATTACTGATCTGAGACAAATTCCAGTACCAGTTCTCCCACTATGTAAATGTCTTATCTTGGTCAAGTTATTGGCCCCTCTGTTGGCCTCAATCTCTCCATTGTTCCAATGAAACACATATTTTTTTTTCCTAAGGAGTTGTTTGGTTGACTATTTGAATATTTACTTATCTAATCTACTCAGTGGAAATGAAATTCCCACAATTTACTTTGAATACAAAAATGTTTTTGAGACTCCACAGACTTAATCATGGTCCAAAATTGAAGGTAAGCTATTTGAGAGAAAAACCTCTCCCAAGTGAGAATAGTCTACTATCAGTATATAGAATATTGAATCAAAAAGCTTAATATAGTCATATAACTGCATTAAATTATAGTTGATTAAAATTATACCTATAGCATATTGTTTAATCTAGTAGGGTCAACCTTATGTTCTATAGTGGTGTGTTACTGGCTTAAAATCAATTAATTTTTAAAAAATACTTGGAGGTTTCATTTGACTGAAGATTCAATATGAAACAATGGTATAATGGACCTGTGGAGATAAAGAGCTAATGCAAATTTGGGTGGCATTGATAGATCTATGGTGTCCAAATAAGAAAAAATCTAGAAAAGTATGTTCAGGTCTAGGTGCTCTTTTTTAAGATGGTCATTAAAACATTCAGAAATGTCTTCAAAGAAGGAACTAGAGTAGTGAACCATTCAGAACACATATTAAGACTTCTGGGCTAAGATGGCTGCAATGAAGAAGAAACTTCCTTATTCTTCCTACTATCAATCACAACAAAGTGTCTCAAAAAGACAAAAATCAAAATCAGATGAGGAAAAGGGTTCTACCGTAGGGTGCAGTCTTGAAGGTAGACAGAGTTTGGGCATTTCCACACTATAAAGGGGTAAAATTAGACCTACTAAAATGCAAACTGATCATACCTCAAGCCCCACATACCACCTACCCTGCCAGAGCCAGGACAACGGCTGTGTAATCTCTAAATTCTTGGAAGCTGACTGCGGGCACCACAGTCTTATCCCTAAGGACAGTGCAAAACTTTGGCAGCAAGACTTGGGACCCAGAAGCAGAGATAGCACAGAGATTGACTGCACACAGCAGATGCTCTGGAGACTCGATTAATAGCCTCAGGGCCAAAACTTCTATGTACTTCCCTATACTGAGTATTACCTGTCCTCCCCACTCAGATTTCTGGCTGATAAAGGAAGATAAAACTAACAAAGCAATGGCCACCAACACCTAAGAACTACAATCCACAAATACCAAAAAAAAGTAAGATACAACAGAAAAATCCTAAGGTATTGGTTGTCTTCTATGAAGAAAAGGAGCAGAGTATAGAGGTGACAGCAAAGAGTGACAAACAAGCAAACACATCCAAACATTCCAAAAAATGGAAATTGGTCACAAGATCTCAAGAAACTCAAATTGGAGTTCAAGAACCAAGTAAGAAAGATGGAGGGGAAATGGGAAGAAAAGTGGGAGAAAGAAATGCAAGTAATTCAAAAGGAAAATAACAGTTTAAAAGATAGAATCTCCCACTTGGAAAAGGAGACACAGAAACAACATGAAATAATAAGCAAATTAGAGACCAAAATGGACCTGCTAGAAGCCATGAAAAATAGGTTAGAACAAACCAAAAAGGAAAAATCAAAAGATCATAGCTGAAAACCAGTCTTTAAAGACTAGAATTTGGCAAGTAGAAGCTAATGATCTCACAAGACAGCAAGAGTTAATAAATCAAAGTCAAAAGAATGACAAAATAGAAGGAAACATGAAATACCTCATTGAGAAGATGATGGACCTGGAAAACAGCTCCAGGAGAGACAATTTGAGAATCATAGGTCTACCTGAAAACCTAAAAAAAAACAGAAGTACTGACACCATATTACAAGAAATAATCCAAGAAAATTGCCCTGATATTCTTGAACAAGAGGGTAAAATAGACATTGAGAGAGTTCATAGATCACCCTCTATAATAAATCCTCAAAGGAAAGCCCCCAGAAATGTAATTGCCAAATTCAAGAGCTTCCAAGCCAAGGTGAAAATATTTCAAGCCAGAAAGAGACAATTCAGATATCAAAGAGGCATAGTCAGGATTACACAAGATCTGGCAGCTTCCACACTAAAGGACCACAAGGTTTGGAATATGATATTCAGAAAGCCAAGATAATTGGGTCTACAACCAAGGATCACTCACCCATCAAAACTGACTATATTCTTCCAGGGGAATGTATGGACATTTAACAAAATAGAAAATGTCCAAGTATTTGTAAAGAAAAGACCAGAACTGAATGGAAAAATTTGATGTCCAAATATAAAATTCAAGAGAAACATGAAAAGGTAGATAAGAAAGAGGAAAAAATATTAAGGTCTTCAGTAAGATCAAATTTTTCATATTCCTATATGGAAAAATGATATTTTCAACTCTCAAAAACTGTTTTCACTATCATAGTAGTTATAAGAATTCTTCATAGTGTATGACCCCAGTTGACAGGATGTTGAAAATATATTAGATGAGTTCCATAAAAGCCATCCTGACTTGAGTCTATTTTAATTTGGAATTGAGTTAATCTGATTCCTGGCAACCATACCTTAAATATCTAGTTTCCCCCTTACATTTGGCTGACCACTTAGATTGTGCCGTTACTCTCAATCTTCTTATATCTTCTTGCCTCTTCTTTTGTCAAATGATCAATTGGGGAGACCAGTCTCCCAAATGATCACAGGGAAGATTGTATGACCCCAGTTGGCAGGATGTTGAAAATATATTAGATGAGTTCCATAAAAGCCATCCTGACTTGGGTCTATTTTAATTTGAAATTGAGTTGATCCAATTCCTGGCGAACATACCATAAATATCTAGTTTCCCCCCTTACAATAGGTAGCGGTTGGGGTACTAAGTGGTTTAAGATGATATGTAAAAAAAAAAAAAAAAAAAAGAGGGGGGAATAGAAGATGACACCAAGAGAAACTTGAAAGAATAAGAAAAATAGGATGAATTATAACACATAAAGAAGCACATGGGAGGGGGAGGGGAAGAACACAAGGAGAGGAAAAGAGTGCTAATAGGTAATATTGAAACCTTACTCTCAGTAGAATCAATTCTGAAAAGGAAGAACATCAAGATTCATTGGGAAATAGATTTTTATCCCCATAGGAAAGTTGAGAGGGGGAAAAACCAAGGGGGTAGTGGGAGAGGGAATAAAAAAAAAGGAGGGAAAGAGGAGATGAAATTTAATAGACCCTAAAGAAAAATTTAATAAGAATAAGAATAGGGAATAAGAAGGAAGAAGGTGGAAAGTGAAGTAAAATAAAGGTGAGGAATAGGGGAGACTAATTTAAAGTAAAACACTGGTGTAGAAAGAAATAATGAAAGAAGAAAGTGCAGGACTAGGACAATAAATCAAAATGATGGGGAATATACACAGGTGGTAATCATAACTCTGAATGTGAATGGGATGAGCACATAAAGCATAAGCAAATAAGAGAGTGGATTAGCAAACAAAATCCTATCATATATTGTTTACAAGAAACATACATGAGGCAGATAGACACACACAGGATAAAGGTAAGAGGGTAGAGAAAAATCTATACTCAATATGTATGCACCAAATGGTATAGCATCCAAATTTTTAAAGGAGAAACTATTAGAGCTTAATAAGGAAATAGATAGTAAAACTATATTAGTGGGAGACCTGAAATTTCCTCTATCAGATCTAGATAAATCAAACCAAAAAACAAATAAGAAAGAGGTAACAAATGTGAATCAAATCTTGGAAAAATTAGAGTTAATAGATATATGGAGAAAAACAAATAGGGACAAAAAGGAATACACCTTATTTTGAGCAGCACATGGTACATTCACAAAAATTGACCATGTACTAGGGCATAAAAACATGACAAACAAATGCAAAAAAGCAAAAAATAATAAAGGAAAACTTTTCAGATCATCATGCAATAAAAATAATAATTAGTAAGGATAAATGGAGAAGAAAATGAAAAATTAATTGGAAATTAAATAATATGATTGGCCAAAATTGGTTGATTAAAGAACAAATCATAGAAACAATAATTTCATTGAAGAGAATAACAAAGAGGAGACATCATAGCAAAATCTATGGATGCTGCCAAAGCAGTACTCAGGGGAAATTTTATATCCCTGAGTGCATATATCAACAAATCTGTGAGGGAAGAGGTCAATGAATTGGGCATGCAAATTAAAAAACTAGAAAGAGAACAAGTTAAAAATCCCCAGATAAAAACGAAATTGGAAATTCTGAAAATTAAAGGAGGACTTAATAAGATTGAAAGTAAAAGAATTATTGAATTAATAAATAAGACTAGAAGCTGGTACTTTGAAAAAACAAATAAAATAGATAAAGAACTAGTTAATCAAATTTTTAAAAAATGAAAGAAGAAAACCAGGGCCTGTTGGATTCACAAGTGAATTCTATCAAACATTAAAAGAACAACTAATTCTAATACTATACAAACTATTTGACAAAATAAGCAAAGGAATTTTACCAAATTCCTTTTTTGACACAAATATGGTACTCCTTCCAAAGCCATGCAGACCAAAAACAGAGAAAGAAAATTACAGACCAAGGACGGTCCCAAGCCCAGCTGAAAAAGGAGGAGGGTTGGGCTCGAGGCTAGCAACCTCACCCCGTAAAAATCTCACTTGCTATAGAAACTGCAACCTCATTAAGCCAACAAAACCAACGATCGCCTAGTCTGGAAGATTGCTTTCCAACAGAGTCCACGATGCATGCTGGCAAAAGCCAACAAACTCCAGACCTACGTCAAATCTTGAACATCAGATGGCCTGAAAAGATCTCCAATACCAGACTCTGGGAAAGAACAATTCAGTATCCCATCAGTCAGGACGCTATGAAAAAAAAAATATGAAACCCACCAGGGAGGAGAAAAATCAGAAGGCCAAAACAGACCTGACAAAGATATGCCCAGTTGGTGAAAGTTGCCCAGAACAGAGTCCGTTGGTGTGAGATGCCCAGTTGGGGGAAGTTGCCCAGAACAGAGTCCATTGGCGTGAGATGGTTGTGGCCCTATGCTCCTCTGGGAGTCAATAGGAATAATAATAATAAATAAATATCCTTAAAGAACTTAGATGCAAAAATTTTAAATAGAATACTAGCAAAAAGACTCCAGCAAGTGATCATGAGGATTATTCACTATGATCACGTGGGATTTATACCAGGAATGCAAGGATGGTATAATATTAGGAAAAACATCCACATAATTGACCATATCAACAAGCAAACCAACGTAAATCACATGATTATCTCAATGGATGCAGAAAAAGCCTTTGACAAAATACAACACTCATTCCTATTGAAAATACTAGAAAGTATAGGAATAGAAGGACTTTTCCTAAAATTAATAGAGTATATATTTAAAGCCATCAGCAAGCATCATCTGCAATAGGGATAAATTAGAAGCATTCCCAATTAGAGCAGAAGTGAAACAAGGATGTCCATTATCACCTCTATTATTTAACATTGTACCAGAAACACTAACAGAAGCAATTTGAGAAGAAAAAAATTGAAGGTATCAAAATAGGCAATGAGGAGACTAAGCTATCACTCTTTGCAGATGATATGATGGTCTACTTAAAAAATCCTAGAGAATCAACTAAAAAGCTAGTAAAAATAATCAACAACTTTAGCAAAATTGCAGGATGCAAAATAAACGCACATAAATCATCAGAATTTCTATATATTTCCAGCAGAACTCAACAGCAAGTGTTAGAAAAAGAAATTCCACTTAAAATCACCCTAGACAACATAAAATATTTAGGAATCTATCTACCAAGACACACACAGAAATTCTATGAACACAACTACAAAACTCTTTTGACACAATTAAAAGTAGATCTAAACAATTGGAAGAAACATTAATCGCTCATGGGTAGGACAAGATAACATAACAAAAATGACAATCCTACCCAAATTAATTTACTTTTTCAGTGCTTTAACTATCAAATTACCAAGAAACTTTTTTACTAAATTAGAAAAAAACTACAACAAAGTCATTTGAATAACAAAAGATCAAGAATATCAAGGGACATAATGAAAAAAATGTGAAGGTTGGGGGCCTAGCAGTACCAAATATTAAACTGTACTAGAAAGCAATGATCATCAAAACAATATGGTACTGACTAAGAGGCAGAAGGGAGGATTAATGGAATATTAAATGACCTCAGAAAGATAGTGTATGATAAACTCGAAGATCCCAGCTTTGGGGACAAAAACCCACTATTTGACAAAAACTGCTTGTAAAATTGAAAAACAATATGGGAGAAATTACGTTTAGATCAACATCTCACACCATATACAAAGATAAATTCAGAATGGGTTAATGACTTGAACATAAAGAAGGAAACTATAAGTAATTTAGATGAACATAGAATAGTATACCTGTCAGATATATGAGAAAGAAAAGATTTTAAAACCAAACAAGAAATAGAGAATATTACAAAATATAAATAAATAATTTTGATTACCTGAAATTAAAATGGTTTTGTACAAAAAATACCAATTTAACCAAAATTAGAAGGGAAGCAACAGATTGGGAAAAAACCTTTATAACAAAATCCTCAGTCAAAATTTATAAAGAGCTAAATCAATTGTTAAAAAAAAAGTCAAGGCATTCCCCAATTGATAAATGGACAAGGAACATGAATAGGCAATTTTCAGATAAAGAAATCAAAACTATCAATAAACACATGAAAAAAATGTTCTAAATCTCTTATAATTAGAGAAATACAAATCAAAACAACTCTATGATTATGGCAAAATTGGGACACTAATATACTGCTGGTGGAGTTGTGAATTGATACAACCATTCTTGAAGGCAATTTGTAACTATGCCCAAAGGGCATTAAAAGACTGCCTGCTCTTTGATCCAGTCATACTACTGCTGAGTTTATATCCCAAAGAGAAAATAAGTGAAGACTTGTACAAAAATATTTATAGCCATGCTCTTTGTGGTTGCAAAAAATTAGAAAACGAGGTGATGCCCTTTGATTGCAGAATGGCTGAACATATTGTGGTATCTGTTAGTGATGGAATACTATTGTGCTCAAAGGAATGATGAACTGGAGGAATTGCATGTGAATTCCAACAACCTCCAGGAACTGATGCAGAGTGAAAGGAGCAGAACTAGAAGAACATTGTACACAGAGATGGATACACTGTGGCACAATCAAATGGAATGGACTCCACTACTAGGAGCAATGCAATAATTCAGGATAATTCTGAGGGACTTATGAGAAAAAACACTATTCACATCCAGAGAAAGAACTGTGGGAGTAGAAGCACAGAAGAAGAACACGTGCTTTATCATATAGTTTGATGGGGATATGGTTGAGGATGTAGACTCTAAATGATCGCTCTAGTGCAATGACACATGGAAAACCCAATGGAATTGCTCATTGGCTATGGGAGGTGGGTGGGAGAAGGGGAGAGAAAGAACATGAATTACATAATCATGGGAAAATATTCTAAATTAAATATTTAAATAAATAAACTTAATTTTAAAATAAAGGAAAACATATTCAGTAAGAAATGACTAAAGAAATTGGAAATGTTAGCCTAGAGATGACATGACATGACAAAATTACGGAGCAGTAATGGACTTAGGTCATCATCTAGACCAGTGTAAGATAATATAAGTAATGGGGTCACCAGGGATATTAAAAATCAACTATGGGGTTTGTGGGAACACTCTCTGGGATGTAAGAGAGACTAAAACTGGACACTGAAGTCTTGTACAGCTACACCACTCCCAACTGAAAAATAACAGCCAACTGTCACTCTGGCCAGAGGCCTTGAATTAACTGACAAGGTAACAAGGTGAAATTGGGTTTTAATTAGAAACAACTAAAAGGAGGGATAGGAATGACTACTCTAAAATCTTAACACCTAATTACAAAACCCAAAGGGTCAGGGAAGGACTTATTCAACTACACTAATTAAAGCTATCTAACTAACAGGGCCCAAGGAGCTATACTGGAGTCTCTGGGTTTCTGCCTCAAACAAACCTGGAACCTGCCAGGCTTGAGTACAGCTGGGGCTTTTGTGGCTTTGGGATTTCTCACTGCAATCCACTGATGATGTCTGGATGCCAGGAGCTACAGTTGTCTCAGGAACTAAGCAGTAAGGGGTTTGCTTGAAGCACTGTCCTCTTCTCTTGTTCTTTCCTTAAATGCCACACCACACAGGATCCCAGGGGAAAACAGGATGCAAGGTGTCCTTTGCTCTGAGGTCTCCCAGGCTGGCAACAGTTTTTGCCTACAACTCATGGAGTCCACACACAGAACAGATAGACTTCCTCCTCCTTCATTCCAACCTGGAATTCCCAGCTCCAGCTCCTTCCTGCTAGGTACTTCCTAATCAATATATAATCAATACCTAATAACTGGCTAATCTAATCTTACTCATAATACCAGTGATGAGCAAACTTTTTTCAGGTGTGAAACAAAGATGCCCATTATCACCTCTATTATTTAACATTGTACTAGAAACACTAGCAGTAGCAATAAGACAAGAAAAAGAAATTAAAGGTATTAAAATAGGCAATGAGGAGACTAAGCTATCACTCTTTGCAGATGATATGATGGTCTACTTAAAAAATCCTAGAGAATCAACTAAAAAGTTAGTAAAATTAATCAACAACTAGCAACTTTGCAGAATAAAACATGAATGAACATAAATCATCAGCATTTTTATATATTTCCAACACATCACAGCAGGAAAGAGGTAGAAAGAGAAACACCATTTAAAATCACCCTAGACAATATAAAATACTTAGGAATCTACCAAAACAAACACAGGAATTAAATGAACATAACTACAAAACACTTTCCAAACAATTAAAACTAGATCTAAACAATTGGAAAAATTATTGAGTGCCCATGGGTAGGACGAACTAACATAATAAAAATGACAATTCTACCCAAATTAATTTACATATTTAGTGCCATACCTATCAAACTGCCAAAAATCTTTTTTACTGAATTAGAAAAAACTATAACAAAGCTTATTTGGAAGAACAAAAGATCAAGAATATCAAGGGAAATAATGAAAAAAAAAAGTGAAGGAAGGTGGCCTAGCAGTACCAGATATTAAGCTATAATATAAAGCAACAGTAATCAAAATAATATGGTACTGGTTAAGAGATAGAAGGGAGGATCAGTGGAATAGACTTGGGGTAAGTGGCATCAGCAAAACAATGTATGATAAACCCAAAGAGCCCAACTTTTATGACAAAAGCCCACTATTTGACAAAAACTACTGGGAAAATTGGAAAACAAAATGGGAGAGATTAGGTTTAGATCAACATTTCATAACCTACACCAAGATAAATTCAGAATGGATATAAATATAAATATAAATATAGATATAAAGAATGGAATATAAAGAATATAATGTATATTCTTTGAATATAAAGGAGGAATATAAAGAAGGAAACTGTAAGTAAATTAGGTGAATACAGAATAGTATACTTATCAGAACTCTGGGAAAGGAAAGATTTTAAAACCAAGCAAGAGTTAGAAAAAAATTACAAAATATAAAATAAATAATTTTGATTATATTAAATTAAAAATGTTTTGTACAAACAAAAACAATGCAACCAAAATCAGAAGGGAAACAACAAACTGGGAAAAAATCTTTATAACAAAAAATTCTGACAGAGGTCTAATTACTCAAATATACAAGGAGCTAAATCAATTGTATAAAAAAATCAAGCCATTCCCCAATTGATAAATAGGCAAGGGACATAAATAGACAATTTTCAGATAAAGAAATCAAAAGTATCAATAAGCACATGAGAAAGTATTCTAAATCTCTAATAATTAGAGAAATGCAAATGAAAACAACTCTGAGGTATCACCTCACACCTAGCAAGATTGGCTAAAATGATAACACGGGAGAGTAATGAATGCTGGAGGGGATGTGGCAAAATTGGGATATTAATGCAGTGTTGGTGGAGTTGTTAACTGATCCAACCATTCTGGCTGGCAATTTGGAACTATGCTCAAAGGGCTTTAAAAGACTGTCTGCCTTTTGATCTAGCCATAGCACTGCTTGGATTATACCGCAAAGAGATAATAAGGAAAAAGACTTGTACGAAAATATTTATAGCTGCTCTCTTTGTGGTGCCAAAAAAGTGGAAAGTAAGTGTATGCCCTTCAATTGGGGAATGGCTGAACAAATTGTGGTATATGCTGGTGATGGAATACTATTTTGCACAAAGGAATAATAAACTGGAGGAATTCCATGTGAATTGGAAAGACCTCCAGGAATTGATGCAGAGTGAAAGGAGCAGAGCCAGAAGAACATTGTACACAGAGACTGATACACTGTGTTAAAATTGAATGTAATGGACTTCTGTACTAGCCGCAATGCAATGACCCAGGACAATTCTGAGGGATTTATGGAAAAGAATGCTACCCACATTCAGAGGAAGAACTACAGGAGTGGAAACAGAAGAAAAACAATTGCTTGAACCCTTGGGTTGATGAGGACATGAAAGGGGATGTAGACACTAAATGACAATGTAACTATCAATAATATGTAAATAAGTCTTGACTGACCACACATGTTAAAATCAGTGGAAATGCAAGTTAGCTAAAGGGAGGGAGGCTTGAGGGGTGAGAGGTAAAGTAAAAACATGAATTATGTAACCATGGAAAAATTTTTCTAAAAAGAAAAAATTAAAAAAGAAAAAGAGGGGGCCAAAGGAAAGGAAATGCTCATCTGTCAGTCTGTTTCTAAGGCAACTCTTTTAAAGTTTCATTGTATTGTATCCTACTTATTGTAATTGTCAGATTAGGAATAATGTAACTTGGCCAGATATGACATTTCAGGGGGCTGCATCTGGCCCATGGTCTGTAGTTTGTCTATCACTGATCTAGACCAACCCCTTTATTTTAAAGGTGAAAAACAAAAAAGATTCCTAGAGTAGTTAAGTATCTATGTCCCACACCCCAGTTCATGAGAAAATAAACCACCTCTTTGTTCTTGATCTATCACAAGTTAAATATGATCCTGAGAAAATAATCACCACCAAGGTTCAGGTTTCTCATCCCTAATGCATAAAATTAGAATATTGGATGATGGTATATAAGGTTCTTTCAGCTCTAAAAATCTACAAGTTTTTCTCTTCCAACATTCATCTTCTGACCTTACTTTTCTCTTGATCTTCAATAACATCTATTCCTATTACTTGGGTTTTTCTTTGGAGCAGTAGGGGAGATGTTGACTTATGTTTTCATTGGTAAAGGGAAATACCTCCTTTTAATAATATGTAGTATTTCCTCTGGAACTTATTTTCTTAGAAAGTAGCCTTGGAGGGGCAGCTGGGTAGCTCAGTGGAGTGAGAGCCAGGCCTAGAGACGGGAGGTCCTAGGTTCAAACCCGTCCTCAGACACTTCCCAGCTGTGTGACCCTGGGCAAATCACTTGACCCCCATTGCCCACCCTTACCAATCTTCCACCTATGAGACAATACACCGAAGTACAAGGGTTAAAAAAAAAAAAGAAAAGAAAAGAAAGTAGCCTTGGGTAAATGAGAAGTTAAATAACTCCCCCAAAGCCACTGTTAACTACGAATATTTAAGATATAATAAGGATATTTAAAAGCATAATATGGATATAAATGTGGGCATTTATTATTAAATCATTAATTAATTAATATTAACTAATAACTTAATAAAAGTACATAATATAAAATAAATAATAAAAACTAATAAAAACTGAAATTATTAAATTATTAAATTGCTATAATATAAAGCATGATTGTTAAATGTATTACATCCCAATTAAGTCCAGCATCAGTGTCTCATGGTTTTTGTTCCAGAAGAACTCCTAGAAGTTCTGATAAGACCAGGCGAACCAGTTCCAGACAATGTCCATCCCAATATATGAACTAGATACTGAAATAGAAGAACACTAAGGTTTCTGGACATCTTTCCTTGAACATTTGAGAGCGTGAACATTTTGCACTAACATGCAAACCAGCCAACACTATTGTGTCTGCTCAAGATATGTGGGGTAAATTTCTGCCTCTGCTGACCATCCTGATAAGTATGTCTGTAGTTAATAATCCCAATCTGCCCCACTTGCCCTGTATAAAAACGAACTCTTTGTACATCAGATGAGCCTTTACTCCTTTACCAAGTTTTTGCCCTTATTGGGAATCCCATCAGGCTGTGGTTTGCTCAGGGGTGATCCAGTTTCTCCTTTTCTTCCTACTCTGCTTCTTAAATGTTTACATTGATGTGACATTCCTGGAGAAGGCTCAGAACATCAAGACTTTAACACCACACAATGAGTATGTGAGATTGTCAAGAGCTGAACCCAGATTTTTCTATCTCTAAGATCACCTCATCATCCCACTATGGCAGACTGCCTCTCATATATCTACTTTAAACTCAAGCTGATTAAAATTGAAATTCCCTATCCAGAATTTCCCATATTTGTCAGAGGTACCACTTTAATAATAGTCATATGAATATACACTCAAAGATTTAGATTTTTCTTTGATTGCTCTTTCTTGGCTTTTGTCCAAGTCATTCAGTCACAAAGCCCTTTGCTTGTAATGTCTATTACATCCATCTAGAGGAAGCTATGTGGCACAATAGATAGAGTACCAGGGCTAAAGTAAGGAAGATTCATCTTCCTGAGTTCAAATCTACCCTCAGGCACTTATTAACTATGTGATTTTAAGCAAGAGGTTTAGTCCTATTTGCCTCAGTTTGTTCATATGTGAAATTAGTTGAAGAAGAAAATAGCAAATCTCTCCAATATCTTTTCCAAGAAAACCCTGAATGGGTTGACAAAAGGTAAAACACAACTGAAACAAATGAACAACAGCCAGAGAGAAATGAATGTGATTTGGAATTTGTGAAATGAATTTGAATTGTCTCTTTCATACCAAGTGGCACTTTGCCTCTCCATCTCATCCAGTTTCTCCTGGAGAAGAAACTGTTTTGCAACATTTTATTTTGTAAATTGAATATAAAGTACATGATCACAGACTAGAGAACAGTTAAACAGACTGCAATACATGTGTGCAAAAGGCAATTGTTGCATCATCATCATAAATGTAGCTAGTATTTATATCGCACTTTAAGATTTGCAAAGACATGATCTTTCATTTTATACTCATAACAAAAATGGGAGGAAGGTGTTATTTTCTATATTTAACATTTTGGGAAATTAAGGCCAAGGTTAAATGACTCGTCACAGAGCTAATGAGTATCTGAGGCAGGATGTGAACTTAGGCATTTTATGATTCCAGGTGCCAATACTATCCTGTGTACCTCATTGTAGCCTTTGTAAGAAATAACAATAATGACTAATATTTATTTAATACTTATAAAGTTTGAAAAGTGTTTTACATATGGCTAACTCATTCAATATTTGCAACCACCCTATGAGTTAGGTGCTATTATTATCTTCATTTTACAGATGAGGAGACTGAGACCGAGAGGAGTAAGTGGCTTGTTCATGTGATTCTAGGTCAGGATTCTAACCTAAGTCTTTCTGACTCCAAGTTTTACACTCTATATCTACTGTACCCTCTTAACTAATATCAAAAATTCAGATAATTTTAAGAAGATTTGGGTACACTCTTCAAAAGTGAAACTATCTGAACCATGAAAATGATCAACACTATGACCTCAATAATGCAAATGGATGAATAAAAGAAAAAAATTTCCTGGTATGATGACAAAGACTGGTCCTGTAGAAGATTTGAGAAGCTACATCTTCCTCTTTTTTCTGCAGTGGTGGAATGGGGTATATGTATCAGAAAAGCTATATGTGTTAATTTTTCTAAATATATTTTTTGGTTCTTTTTATTTAAGGGATAATTTTCTACATAGAAGAGTGAAGGTGGAAATATTTGAAAACTAAGATGATGTAAAAATATTTTAAAGTAAATTAATCATAGTTAAATGAAATTTATTAAAATATAAAATAAAGTTAAAGAAAAATTAAATTGAGTTTTTCACTATTCTCTTCCCAAAAAGATCACTTTGCCACATTTTCTTATCCAGAGTTCCCACTTATGAATGGGCAATGCCCTAGTTTGTCAGAAAATCTAACCATAGTTATAATCCTGAGACTTGAGGCCATATCTTTAGTCTGGAATTCAAAGACAACTTCATTGCTGTCTTAAATCTAGGTTTCAAATCATAAGATATTCTGCAGCTTCCATCAAAAAAAAGTCATTTAATGGTCAAATTTTCCTTATTTTTTATTCTTCCTGAACTTTGTTCTCATTAAATGTAACAGTGTTATAGTGTTTGCACTCCAGAATATATGAATAGTAAACATACTGTCATTTCCCCCTATTTTGGAAAAGACATATTTTAAAAGTTTGTAACCACTTATAGTATAAGAGGATCTATTCTGCTAATAAAAAAGAGGCATAAAATATATTAGCAGACTGAGCCAAAAGGTGACTGAAATATCATTGCAGTTGAGCAGCACTTTAATAAGGTAGAATTTCTCCAAAGATATCCAGGCATATGTCTTGAGTCTCACAGCAGTGTGGTGGCTTCTTCCTTCTGTGAGTAGAAATGCTTTACTTAGCTTGGCACCCACATGTAATGGGGACAAAATTTTCCAGTGTAACAAGACTCAGAAATCACAATAAATCATCAGAAGTAAAGGATTTTTATTTTATTTTTTTCTGGCTCAGGATAATCCATATCATCTAAGAACAAATGTCAGAATGAGAAGGTTTCTTAAGTATCTTCTATAAAAGGGTACAAAACTCTATATAAGCCTATGGGAAATTTTATAAGTTCATAGCCAGTCACAAAGCTGGAAAGGAAACTAAAGGTAATAAGTATAACATCCTAATTTTCAGTTGAGGAAACTGAGGCCTTGAGAGGCTATTTGCCTAGGATTACACAGGCAGTTAGCATCAGAATCAGAATTGTATCCAACACCCCTGACTCTAAATCCAATCTAACACACTGCCCATTAAAGATAATGTATGTAATACATTCCTATGGAATGATTTTTTTAAAGTCAATGTATATCTTTCACCTTCATTTCTCCACTCACTGTCTTCTTCTGGATGTCTCCATCATATCCCAGGTATTTTATCATCATGCAAAATCTCTCAGCCTTAGACATCACACCTCAGTACCTCTTGGCGGAGCCTCTTCCAATGGATGGAGGGTGGAAAGTATCTCCTAAACCCTCCATTTAGGGGAGAATCCAAGCCAAGGATCTTTTCATTTCACACCTGGATGCAATCTTCTGCATTTTCTCTATCATTCCTTCTTCCAAGCCAAATATCTACTCTCCCTTCCTCCTGTCCTCCACTTTTCAGTTTCCTTGCATGTGCTCTCATCTCCCATTAAATTGTAAGGTTCTTGGGAGCAGGGACTGTTTTTCTTTTTCTTTGGATTTTTAGTGCTTAGTATACCACTACCCAGCTCTGATCAGTACCTCTTTCCCAACCTATAGCCTGTATCCTACAATCATTTCCAAGGAAGAATTGTCTTCAATTCAATTTATCAGTTGACTAGGAGTGCTAATTAAGGTGCTAAGGGGTACAGATTAAGCAACAAAATACCTTCCCTATGGTTGAGTAGTAGGTAGGATAAGACATGTATAGATAGCTGTAATACACATGCATAGAAGGGATCAAATAATGTTGCAGAAAAGATTCAAGGGAAGGATGATCTCTTTTAGTTGGAGAGATTAAGACAAGTATAATGGGGTCAAAGTTGGGGTCAGTGACAGGAGCTGACTTGGGCCTTCAAGCAATGGGAAATCCCAGTGGGTTTTTGACAGGGTAGTAGTGGGGTCAGAGCCGTGCTTTAGGATAGAGTCTTTGACAGCAGCATGAGAAAATGTGTCCTTCCCAGGGAAAAACGATAGGAGGAAAATAAAGCAGTGGGCATGGGCATGGAAAAAATATTTAAACTTGAAAAATTGATTAGACATCCAGACCATAAAGGGAAATGATGACTATATGCAGACATTTGAGAAAAATAAAACTGAAATGTTCTCAATTGCTTTAAAGATACAGTTCAATTAGAAAAATTCCTGCGAAAACATGTGTCAGAGTATTGCTATCCTTCCTTGCAATCAAATAAAGGTATTTTTGACCAGTAACACAAAGATCTCACTGGCCTGCCTCATGGATAGTACTCTCTTGTTCTTATTCCATCTAGAATCTTCATTCATTTTGGTAGCTGATGTTACCTGAGTTCCTAGAGAACCACACAAGCATTTGTATTTTTCTACAAGCTTGATAGGCTGGCAATAACCAATAATTTGTGCTGAAAACCTTTGAGTTATGAATAAAGTTAACTTAGTACCTCTCTCTCTTAGGATCTCTGAAGTTCAGATAGCATTTTCTATCAAAATATAAGGAAAATGGGAAAAGGTTAAAATAAGATTAAGCAAATGCCAAATGTAAAAAGTTAGGTCTTCAAGCTAACAATGAAAACAGAAAGATATTTGGCAGTTTTGGAGAAAAATGAGATGTATAGGGACCCAGAGGAATTTAAAAAAAAGAGGCAAATCCTAAAGTCTTTAATTGTAGCAGCCTTCTTTTGGAGCCCCATGATGTATATGTCTGTTAGAAAGGGAAGAAATCAAGTCAGGAGTAATATTGTAAGACAATTAGCAATGTATTTTTCCAATGTAATATTTCCCCACAATTCTGAAGCATATCTTCCTACAAATTCACCTATTATCAGAAAACAGATAGGGCGTGGTTGCAGAATATATATTTGTTTTTCATTTTTTCAGTCATAGCCAACCCTTTGTGATCCTGTTTGGGGTTTTCTTGGCAAAGATACTAGAATGGTTTGCCATTTCCTTCTCTAGCTCATTTTATAGCTGAAAAAATGAAAGAAAACAGGGTTAAGTCACTTGCCCAGATTAACTCAGTTAGTAATTGTCTGAATATTTCAGAATGTTTGTTATTACATATATATATACACATATATATAAAAATGGAGACAAACATTTGAAATAAATGATTGATGTCCCCAGGTAACCACAGATAGAGTTTTGTTGTTTTTGTTATTT
Source organism: Gracilinanus agilis (assembly GCF_016433145.1). Taxonomy (NCBI): domain Eukaryota; kingdom Metazoa; phylum Chordata; class Mammalia; order Didelphimorphia; family Didelphidae; genus Gracilinanus; species Gracilinanus agilis. The sequence goes on from NC_058132.1 coordinate 358,404,152, forward strand.
TATTTAGTTTTGTTGTTACCTTTTATCTTTTCCATTTTTGTTGTTGTTGCATGGGATAAATCAGAGCTGAAAAAAAAGACACAAGATCACAAAGCCCTTAACTATCTGGTAAGGAAATTCCTTAAGATGATTCTGAAGGAGTAAAGGAATGCCTATGGGAAGAGTGAGGTAATAGAAGAGGCCTTTTACAGAACGCAGAATGAGAAGCTAGATTTTTCAGAAGTCAGAAGGTTTAGACAAAGAGGGAAAATATTAGAGGCATTAGGGACAGCCAATGAAAAGGTACAAAGTCAGAAGATGGAGTTTTATGTGAAAAACAATGGAAAGGACAATGTTGCTAGATGGTAAAATATGTGGAGGAAAGTAAAATATATAGCCTTACAGCAGTGAGTGGACCATCTTTCCATATACTCTTTTTTTTTTTTAAACCCTTAACTTCTGTGTATTGACTTATAGGTGGAAGAGTGGTAAGGGTAGGCAATGGGGGTCAAGTGACTTGCCCAGGGTCACACAACTGGGAAGTGTCTGAGGCCGGATTTGAACCTAGGACCTCCCGTCTCTAGGCCTGGCTCTCAATCCACTGAGCTACCCAGCTGCCCCTCCATATACTCTTGACACACATATGCCCTTTTTCAAGAGTTCTCTTTGTGTGTGTCCCTTCACATATATTCTACAACTGTGCTCTATATTTTTGTTGATGATAAATGTATTTGTAGGAAGATATGCTTCATATTTGTGTGGAAAATATTACATTGCTAATTCTCTTACTATATTACTTTGCTAAATATCTTATCTTCTCATTAATTAACAAAAGTAAACACATTTTATGAAGTGATGCAAAGTGAAATGAGCAGAACCAGGATAACTTTGAACACAGTAATAGAAATAATGTATGATGATCACCTGTTAAAGATTTAATTCTTATCAGCAATTCAAGGATCCAGGATGACTCTGAGGGACTTGTGATGAAAAAGGCTATCTACCACCAGAGAAGGAACTGACAGAGTCAAAATGGAGATTGAAGCATACCATATTTCACTTTATTTCCTCAGTGATTTTTTTTCTCTAGCATAATTGGTATGTTATCTTTTTTAATAACATGATGAACAAGGAAATATGTTCCATGTACAACCTATGTCATATTACCTGCTACCTTGTGGGGGAGATAGGAGGAAGTAAGATAATAGGTATTGAGAAGTGTTATAGAATGATAATAAAAAATTGTATTAACATGTAAAAAATTAAAATAGAAAATAACTAAATGCATCAGTGAAAACTTGTTGACATTGATTTTTTTTGAGTAAAGATTCATAGAGTGTCTCAAATATAGGATAACTTTCTTGGGGTCTCCATATACATGATCAAAGTGCTGCTTTGCACTTACAGATGAAAAATAAACTTTATTTTAATGATAAATTTCAGTATTTTCAGATATTATTTGATCAGAGACATTAAGTAGTGAAGTGGAGTAAAGAAGACCTAGATTTAAACCCAGACTCAGACACTTACTAGCTATGTAACCCTAGGCAAGTCACTTAACTGTTTGTCCCACTTTCTTCACATGTAAAAGGATCTGGAGAAGGAAATGGGAACCACTCCATTATCTTAGACAGAAAAATTCCAAATGGGATCAGAGTCAGAAACAACTGAAATGATTGAAAAATAGCATTATTGAAAATGTCATATATTTAGATTTATGTCACACTTTCTTTTGTTAGAAGAGTAAAGTGTCACAAAAGGAACAGGAGGTAGCCTAAAAGATCTTGAAACTATCAACACAATTGAGAAAATCAACAAAAAATAAATGGTTACTGGGGCAGAAATGATAGAAATTCTGCAGGGAAGTGGTCATTCCATCTTAAAATTTGTGATGGAAGACAGAAAAAAGAATTATAGTCTAATATGCAGTCTAGATTTGGGGAAATTTAATTTCAAAGAACCTACAGGCAAGATAGGAAGAACTCCACTCACTTAAATTGTTCAGAAGAAGTCAGCTTATGAGGAATGTTAACAACCCTTGTTGAAATATCTTCTCAATTGAACTATCAGAGATAAATAGAATGGGGAGGATTTTTACTCCATCCTTGTATTCTGAAGAAAAACTCTGCAAACTCAAAGAAAAACATATACTGACAAGGAATGAGGAATATTTTATTAAGAGAATGATGTAGTTACAAAGTGAACTCATCAACTAACTTAAATTTTAAGAGAATAGTTACAGAAATAGAAGTAAAGGCCAGTTATGGAGGATGAATAAAAAGGTAACCTATTTCAAAGGTGTTGAGAATACTAACACTCCAAAGAAGCTTAGGATAGTAGAGAAAACTAAGGATGGAAAAGGAAGGTGTAAGTTTAAAATAAAAAAAAAAAACATTGGGGGGGGGAGAAAATGCTAGAAGAAAGGACAAGACCATTGTTCAGGTGGATGGTATGATGATGTCTAGTTTCAGAGTGAAAGTAGAAATGCCCAACTCTTATTTTGCTCCTAATTTTTTCTGTCTAAACAAATAATACTTGAATTGGAAAGAAAGGAACATAATTGACTAATATGTAGCAGATATCTAAGATAGAAAGAAGGCTTCTTAAAAGCAAGGAACATTTTCATGTTATTGTTTTGTTTCGTTTCGTTTTTTGTTTCTGTCCCTCTAGTACATAATACAGAGGCTAATATAGAAAATACAAGCAAATGTTTGTTGAAATTACATAGAGTAATACCAGGAGAGCACCTAAATGCCCTGGATGAATTAAAATCACATCAACTAGATTAATTTCATCCCAAGGTATTAAAAGAGTGGATGGATATGACTGCTGAATCCCTGATAATGTTCCTGAAGGATTTTGGAGAAAGGGATAAGTACTATAGGATTGAAAACAACAAATGTTTTCCTGATTTTCAAAAGCAAGAAAAAATACAGTCTAAAACTATAAACCATTGAATATGTTTTTCATCCCTGGAAAAGTACATAACATGTTACCAAAGGTTAGTACATACCAAAAAAAGGAAATGATGACTGAGAAAGAGCCAGAATAATTTTGTCAAGAAAAGGCCTTCCCAGATGATTCTTAGTTCATTTCTTGATAGTTACTTGATTAGTAAATCAGCAGAATGTTAAAGATGTGGTTGACCTAATTATAAACAAAAATTGACTGAGAAAATTTCTCATGTTTTGCTTGTGGGGGTCATTGTGGATTTAGTCAGATTCTATACTGGTTGAATGACTGGATTTAAAAAATGGTGCAGTATAGTGGATAGAGTGCTGGGCCTTGAGACAGTTATACTCTTCTTCCTGAGTTCTAAATTGGTCAATGTCACTTACTACTCATTTACCCCATGCAAGTCACTTAACCCCATTCCTCATCCATAAGATCTCTCTCTCTCTCTCTGTCTCTCTCTGTCTTTTCTCTCTCTCTCTCTCTCTCTCTCTCTCTCTCTCTCTCTCTCTCTCTCTCTCTCTCTCTCTCTCTCCCCCTATAAAGGCAGATATATTCCTAGGAGAATGTTGGGCCTATGATTATTATTGAATACACAAATACTACTGTTTAATCCTCTCCATATATACTTTACTGGTTATTTTGCCCATGTAGGACTTGGATTCTTCCTTATCCAAGATGTTCCAAAATCTTAAGTGTATCATAAGTTTAGTTGTAAGTAGCACCTTTGCAGCAGCCTATATATGAATTCCCAGAAAAGTTATCCTATAATTAGACACTTTGTGGGCAAGTACTCTCTACAAATTCTAGATTACAAATGCACATCAATGGAGTTTACTTTTACCAGTTTAAAAACTTATTAAACAAAATACAATCAATTAAAATTATAGCAAATAAAGTGGTAAGCAAAGATAGCTCCAATTATACAAGAGGTATATTCTGTAACAGTTATCAATTAGGAAGAAAAATATATAGGAAAAAACAAATGGCCATAAAGTACACATGTAGAAAACATATGTAACCAAGAAACATGAATGAATGGGATGCAAGATAGGGTATATTTATGATCCAAGCAATTAATATGTCACTTACACCTAGAGAGTTGCTGATGTCTTCAGATAGTGATATCAAGATCCTCTTCTTGGCTGTCCATTTCTACAGGTCTCATTATCATAGATGCTCTTGGCTCCTATATATTGAATGTTTAAAAATACCTCTATGACAAAGAAAATTTTTGTTTTTTGTTTTTTGTGAATAGCAAATATTTCAAACTGACATTCCTAATTGGAGAACCAATAAAAGCCAGAAGAATTCCCTAAGCTAAAACTATCTGTTCTTTTCAGCTGCCTTTTTTGAGTAATGGCTCAAGATTTTTGATCTTGGACAGTTACCTAATTTCAAAATAGAAAATTCCTTGTAACATATCAAATATTAACCATGAATCTATATCCTCAAAACATATTTCAGGAAATCCATTCCTCTATATAAAACTAAGCAAACAAAAACAGGTATTTTGTTGGCAATGGAGTTCCTCTACATCCCAAAGATCTTTTTGATTAGCATGCAAAGAAGCCAGGGAAAGGCACACGAATTTTGTGAAGCAGGGTCCACAGTCTTGCATTTATAGTGTAACTCTGCCAGCAACAAAATCAGCAATCTTATGTACTTTATTCATACAGACTTAATCTCCCTGGTCTCTTTTTACTAGAGAAATCAAGTGAAAAAAGATCTCTACCCTTTTGAAAAGGAAAAGTTAGATCCAGTCATAATGAATCTGTTAATCACTTAGAGGAGATTAGCTTGGCCCCTTTGCCTTTGTAATAATGATAACAGGAATATAGAAATGTTAATGCTCTATGTCTATGTTTATGAAGCTACTATCATTTCTGAAGTCAGATGACAGAGCCATGGACTTCTAGCTTGACAGCTGTCTTCCTGAGTCATTGCCCAGTTGCCAGCAGGAGGGGCTAGGAAAACATGAAACACAGGGAAATCTCAACCACTCACCATACTGTAAGCACAGCTCTAAGTATAACAGGTCTGATTCATGGCCAGAGGTACAAGGAGAATAATGACGACTTCTTACCAGGAGCCTGAGGTTCGAAAAGTAAACAACCAATACTTTTCTTCTATTTCCTTCACACGAAAATAGAAAAAATTCCTCTTGTAAGCACATGCATAGGTTCTTACAAGTCCAATATTTCACATACTCTATTGTTATTGTTACTGTTTAGTCATTCAGTAGTGTCCAATTCTTTGTGACCATTGAACTAGAGGTTAAGTGACTTGCCCATGATCACACAGCTAATACGTTTCAAAGGTTGGATTTGGACTCAAGTCTTCCTAACTTCAGGTCCAGTAGTATATCTACTGAGCTATCTACCTGCCTTTTTTATTTTCTTGCACTCTGCTAGAGTTCAAATCAATAGACTTACATTCAGATATTGTAGGGTGACTGCAAATCTTAATTTGATTCCTCCCAAAGATATGCAAGATGAGTATTATTGGGAAAACTTTATTGTAATATTTAAAATTTATTTTTTTGCAGAGCACCCCCCATTTCTCCCTAATCATATTTCTAATCTAAAATAATGTCTTAGGTTTTAATGAATGGAAAGAAAAAGCTGTGCATTTCTAGCATATAATCTGAAGGTGGAGCATTTGGGAGCCACATTGAAGAATAGGAGGAAAAATGCTCTTTTTTGTCTGTGCTGATCTCTAGAAAACAAAACAAAAAACAATAGTGACTTGTTCCAACTAACTATATTAAACAGAAAATCATCTGATTTTCATTAAAGGCCTTGTAGACTTTTAAAATCCATAAAATATATCTAAAATCCCATATGGGAAATAAACCCTAACTAATGGTTATAAACTTAAACAGAACAAGTACTACATTATAGACTTAATCACAATAAACAATATTACCATAACTCCTTCAAAATACTCTTATTTGCAGTTTCCAGAACTAGAAACAGTGTTTTATAAGACTTTCAATGACTTTAAGTACTCCTCCATTCTTATTAGATCACTAATGTGTTTTACCTAGAACTCAGCAACTGAACTAGCCTATACCTTTTCTTTCTGATGAGGAATTTTGAGTATTAGATTTCATTTTCCTAGAAATATTTAATGATTTTTTTTCCTCCAAAGCAACTGAGTTTTCTATTGTACACGTGATATGTGTCTTCAGTCATGACATGAGAAATATGGAAATATGTGTTGCATGAAAGCTCTGGTATAACTTGTATCAGTGAATTCATCTCAAGGAGGGGGAAAAAGAGGGAGGGAGAGAATCTGAATAGCAGAATGTCAGAAAACAATTGTCAAAAATTGTTTCTACGTGTAATAGAAAAAACTAAAACACATATTAAAGAAAAGAAAGTATCTTTAATTTTTATTAAATGGATCACTGATTAAGCCACTTGTATGGATCCTTCATAGTGAAGATTTAAGCTTTCTTGGGACACCATTTCAAATATGAATGCACTGGAAATATTAATTTAGGATTAATTCCATTTGATTCAATAGTTATTGAAAGGCTATTGTATGCAATACATTATGCTATCATTGAGAGAGAGAAGTAGAATCCCTGTCATTAAGGTGTTTATAGTGTATAAATTGGTTGAGGTAAAAGAGACCGTGAGAAGTACATAGTAGAGGGAGAAGCAAAGGACTATTGAGATAAATTAACTCTGAGCTAGATAATAATCAGCCATTGAATCAAGAGTCCCTTTCTCAAATCAATTAGAGGTCTTAAAAGTCCTACCATACAGATTCAGTTGAAGCTGACCAATTTAGAATGGATAAAAAATATTGTGGTTATGTGCAATTAGAATTTTTGCTTAACTTTATCTTCTTTTCCATTGCTCTCTGCTGTTTGTGGTTTTGTTTTTTTTAATCATTCAATTGCATTGTATCCTATAAAAAATATAACTAAACAAATTGTAGTAACAGTGCTCAAAATTTATATTATATATAGACAGTTCTTACTTTATGAAAACTAAGAAAATTTGCATTACACACATTTGACTTTAAAGAATTTTGAAAGAAATCTACATAAAAAGGACCTATGTTAACTTTACTATGTTCTCTCTCTCTCCACTTCTGCCCCTTGACTAGGTTCTTTGTGACCTCTTCACCTCCACCACCAAATATAATAAAATAAAATAAATAAAATAAAACATTTAAAAAAAAAACCTTTCCAAGTGAAAACAAAAGTACTACTGAGAGACAGTCACTCTTCTACTCAGAAAAAGGATACCATCAGCTAACAAGCCAATATGTCTAGCCCTGTCCCTGTCTTCCATCTTATCTTCAGTCCATGTTTAGGTAACACTTATCTGTCTCCACCCCTTTCATGTTGCTTCTCCTGTCTGTGCCTATGTCCAGTCCCTACATGTCTGAATCCCCTCCCTTCTTCCTAGGTTCAGGCCAGGCCACCATGTGGTTTGTCTCTCCCCAGCATGTTCCTCCTCCTGTTCTCACTTTTCTATCCCCCCTACTTCCACCTGTTCTTGAACTATGTGCTGACCTCCTCCCACTACTGGCTCCCTGGGGTCCCTTTCTATTTCCTTTCCCCACCTCTGCTGGAAAATTCACATTAGATAAAAATGTACATACTTTTGGGACATGAATCCACTATTTGACAAAAACTGCTGGGAAATTTGGAAAACAATATGGGAGAGATTAGGTCTAGATCAACATCTCACACCCTACACCAAGATAAATTCAGAATGGGTGAATGACTTGAATATAAAGAGGGAAACTATAAATAAGTTAAGTGAACACAGAATAGTATACTTGTCAGATCTCTGGGAAAGGAAAGACTTTAAAACCAAGCAAGAGTTAGAGAAAATCACAAAATGTAAATTAAATGGTTTTGATTATATTAAACTAAAAAGCTTTT
>NC_058132.1:358412076-358412437 GCF_016433145.1 Gracilinanus agilis
TAGTCAAAATCAGGAGGGAAACAACAAATTGGGAAAAAATCTTTATAACGAAAAACTCTGACAGGGGTCTAATTACTCAAATATACAAGGAGTTAAAGCAATTGTATAAAAAATCAAGCCATTCCCCAATTGATAAATGGGCAAGAGACATGAATAGGCAATTTTCAGGTAAAGAAATCAAAAGTATCAATAAGCACATGAGAAAGTGTTCCAAATCTCTAATAATTAGAGAAATGCAAATCAAAACAACTCTGAGGTACCACCTCACACCTAGCAGATTGGCTAAAATGAAAGAAGGGGAGAGTAATGAATGTTGGAGGGGATGTGGCAAAATTGGGACATTAATGCATTGCTGGTGGAG
>NC_058132.1:358412532-358422232 GCF_016433145.1 Gracilinanus agilis
GCTTTTTGTGGTGGCAAAAAACTGGAAAAGGAGGGTATGTCCTTCAATTGGGGAATGGCTGAACAAACTGTGGTATATGCGGGTGATGGAATACTATTGTGCTAAAAGGAATAATAAACTGGAGGAGTTCCAGGCGAACTGGAGAGACCTCCGGGATCTGATGCAGAGCGAAAGGAGCAGAGCCAAAAGAACATTGTACACAGAGACTGATATACTGTGGTAAAATTGAATGTAATGGGCTTCTGTACCAGCAGCAATGCAATGACCCAGGACAATTCTGAGGGATTTATGGTAAAGAATGCTACCCACATTCAGAGGAAGGACTGCAGGAGAGGAAACATATAAGAAAAGCAACTGCTTGAACGCATGGGTCGGGGCGGACATGATTGAGGGTGTGGACTCGAAACTACCACACCAATGCAACTACCAACAATTGGGAAATTGGTCTTGATCAAGGACACATGACAAAACCAGTGGAAAAGTGCGTCGGTCATGGGTGGGGGGAGTGCGGGGGGTGAAGGGGAAAATAGGAGCATGAAACATGTAACCATGTTAAAAATGATTATTAATAAATGTTTAAAAAATGTACATACATGTATTTATGTTTATGTATATACATATATACTCATGCATACATATAGTGATGGAGTTATTTGTACATTTAAAAGAAAGAGATATTCAACTTGATTACAGGGTAAGGAATCACATAACAGACCATAAAGCCCTGGGAACTAAAAAATGCAGTGTAACATTACACTGCCTGTCAATCCTGCAAAACTCCTCAATTCAGAGAATGAGCATTTGCAAAATTTATGAAACAAAATCTACTGAGCCAGTGTCTGCAGACCAGAGGAGAAACTACTTGTGAAGAATACAATATGATCCAAAGAAGACAGTGAATAAAGAACAAAACAAGAAGAATTAAAACAATCATTTCTTTCTTTCTAAAGAGAAAGAACAATCAGCATTGATGAGTTTGCCCTGGGTTCTTGCTTGACCTATTCTATTTTGAAAGAATAAAAACAGAAGGAAACCAATGCTACACTTTATATCTGAGAGAGAAGAAAAGTGATTCACATATAATCAGCTGAAGAACTAGATCAATAACCAAATTCAAAGGTAACAGTAACATAAAAGAAGTTCAGTGATCATTAAAGAATTACTATGTATGACTTCTCCTTCAATGAACAATCTTTTGTATTTACAAAGTTAAATGTTTTTGCCTCATTTTTATTCCTAAAACTCAGAATAGTAATATTATTTTTATTCATTACAGAAACTAAAGTAAAAAGGTATGCATACATTCATTGAATAATATATTTGTCACAAGCCTTTTTGCCTTTATTGTTATTGTTGTGAGGGAGGTGGTAGAGAATATAATTTGTCAGTAATTTAAAAATTAAGCTCCTGCTGTATGCAAACCACTGTGTTTGGTATTAGAGAGGAGGGTATAGAGTTTAAATAAGATACAGGCCTTATTTTCCTAGAACTTAAAATCCAAGAGATTAAACAAAAATATAAAGAAACCATAGCATACAATTCCGGGAGAGAGTAGTATCTGAATTTGTGTTTTTGATGGCATAGAGAAATTCCCATGATGAAACTTGAGCTACCAATACAGATAAACAACCATTCTAGAAAACCACCTAGGGTCTTGAAAAATTATGTTTTCTGTGAGGTCGCAATGGCCCATAACCATGAGAGGTTGAATAAAAAGAAACATTTCCAAGCAAGTGTTATAGAGGATGAGAAGAAAGTAGAGAAGTTGCTTTATTAAAATCAGAATATTGTGTGTTCATAAAATAAAAGAATGCATTATTGATCATTCCATTTTGGAAAGGATTCCACATTTCTCATACTGTTTTTCTTTAACTGATCAACACTACAAAGTCTTTTATTGACCTTTCTTCTTGAGTTTCACTAAACACTGTGGCTTGCAACTTCCAAATGCATTTATAATGTAGTATTTTGTATTAGGAAATGAAAATTTTAGTTGTGGATAGAGAGCCTGGCATTCTGTCCACTGTGCTACCTGTACATGGAACCTTTTATTATAGAGTGAGGAAAAGGTGGTTCCTTCATAGAAAAGGTCAAATGAAGCAAGAACTGTGTTCAAGAAACAATTTTTCACTTTCTGAATTAAAGCAACAGAAATAAGAGCCATTTTTTAAATTAGAGCCCGTTTCTTATGAAAGATATATTTTTGAGGGATTAATGTTCAGGACAGACAGCAGAGCAGAGGTAATATCGGTGAGAACATTTTGCTTTTCTTCAAAATCAGAAAAGAAATAGTAACAGAATGGTTTTTTAATGGATGGTGACCTTGTTGGTGTTAGGGCATAAAAGTTCTTACAAAATACCTCTGCTCCATCCTAGGACTGTATCCCAAAAAGATCAAAGAAAAGGGAAAAGAAGCTATTTACACAAAATAATTATATCAGCTCTTTTTGTGATGGCAAAGAATTGGCAATTGATGGGATGATTATAAATTGGGGAATAGTTGAACAAGTTGTGGTATATGGGTGTGATGTATTATAATGATGTATTATAAGTAATGACTAGCAGAATGGTTTTAGAAAAAACATGGAAAGTCTTATGTAAATTCACACAAAGTGCCATGAGCAGAACCAGGAGAACACTAATATTGTAGCAACCATTGCCTGTGAAAGACTTAGCCACTATCATTGTTACAATAATCCAAAACAATTCCAAATAACTCGTGATGAAAAATGCTATCCATCTCCAAAGAGAGAGAGAGAGAGAGAGACAGAGAGACAGAGAGACAGAGAGACAGAGAGACAGAGAGAGACAGAGAGAGAGAGAGAGAGAGAGAGAGAGAGAGACAAAGAGAGAGAGAGAAACTGATTAACTCTTGAGTGACAATCAAAACACTTTTTTTCACCTTTCTTATTTTCCTTTTCTGTGTGTGCATTTTCTTTTGCAGCATGACTAATATGGAAATATATTTTGCATAACTTCTCATGTATAATCGATATATTGCTTGCCTTCTTAAAGAGATGAGGGAGGGGCAAGAAGAAGAGAATTTTTATTTCAATTTTTTAAATGGACATTAAACATTTTTTAAATACAATTGACAAAAAATTAATGAAATTATTTTTTTTTAACTTTTAAACCACCTCTGTTCTTTTACAAAAAAAAAACCAGCTTAGCTTGGTGTATTGCAGATGTGATGAGTGTTACTATTTATTTCAGCAAGGTGCTGCGTATGACCCTGCTTAATAAGAAGGGAGACAAGAAAAAAATTAAAAACACGTTCCTTAGAGAGAACTTGCTTCACTGAGATTCGCAACAGATTACTCTTGGGAATGAGATCTGCATAGCATTTCTGTGTGCAAATTGGCCCATAGAGTCAGATGTCACCCACAAGGCAAAAAAAAGTTACTGAAAGAGAACTGCCAGACAACAATAGGGCCATGGGAAGATCAAAATTGGGAAAAGTTCAGAGGAGCCCCCTGCTGGCTCAGCCAGGTATGAAAATCAAGAGGCAAAATTTTCACCAGAAAGGAACAGAATGGAAATCATCCAATGATCTATTTGACCTAATTGTCAACCAAGCACATGGCAACTGTGTTCTTAATTGTACTCCAGTGAGTCACTTATAATATCACTGCAGTACATGTTAGTCATTCAGATACCCTATTCACAACTATTCTCTGCTTTGTAGAGACTGCAAATGTTATGAAAAAGGAGAACAAAAGTATATTTGAGCAGTGCACTGATGGCTTGTCTAGTTGTCTGGTAGTGACTTCTAATTTTTTCCCTCTAATTAAAGGACTCATTTCCTCAATAAAGTCACCCCAGATATCCAGCAATGATAGCCTTCACATGAGGAGAACTTTTTCTTTCTTTTTTCTTAGGCACTAATTAGATGCTTTTAGTTTCAGTTGCCTATAGTAACCTTAGACTGACAAGAGATATAATATGTCTAATGGGAAGCAGTTCCTTAATGAGGATGACATTGTGTTTCAAAGGTCCTATCAATCTTTGGATGAGTTTCTTGTTAGTTACTGGTGAAAAAGGAAGTAACATACTTAGAAATTTCAATCTTATCATTAAGATGACTCAGCAAAGGTCCATACAGTACTTAATGATTAGAATTGTTTTTCATAATAATGACAATACATCAAGTATCTTTGTGATTTTCCTGGATGGAACTCTAGCAATGGAGTCAGAAAGACTGAGCTTTGTGACCCTGGGCAAGTAACTTAACTACTCTGTGTTAAAATTTTGCCTTGTTTTGTACCACCTGAGCACCTTCACTCTCTTCTGACAGTATAATCAGTTTATAAATAGCCTCATATACTACCTTCCTCTGCTACCAGATCCCATTTTGATGCTATCTGCTTCTGTACCTCTTTTTGCTGCCTTTCCTGAATTTTCTGTGCCTGTTTATCCCCTTCATCTTTTGTGACTTATTAAATCATATAAAATAAATGGATGAGAAGAGAAAATAAATGTTCATTAGTTTTTAAAAATTCAAAACAAAAAATGTTGCTTTATCTTATCCTTTTTTTGGATATCAGATTTTTTGAGAGAAATTTGATGCAAAAATTTCACCCTATTTATCTACGGCCCTTTCAATTTTAGTTCCCCATATTTATTTGTTCAAAGGTTCAAATATTATGTATTTGGAATCATCCACCTTAGTTTCTATAATCTTTTCTATCCCTTGCTTGGTAAATTGTTCTTTCTCCATCTGGAGAAGCAAAATATATTTTCCTCCTTGCTTCTTTAAATAACTTATCATATAATATTTTTAAAGTTTCCCTTCCTTCTCACTTCTTTTTTTCATTATTTCTCTTGAAAAATCTTGCCCTTTTGTTTTTCTAGATTAATTTTGCTATTGTTATTTTACCTCTATAAAGTAATCATTAGATACTTTGGTTAGTATGAAGCTAAATAAGTAAATTAAGTAATATTGTTATTTTATTTCATTGGAACAGTCTATCTGAAACAATTACTTTTTTCCCAATTATTTAGGTCTGCCTTTATTTCTATGAAGATCATTTTAGTAGTAGTCACATAATTTCTATTGTAATCATATAATTCCCTAATATTTTATTAATTATGTATTTTTCATTTTTTATTTTATTTTGAATATTTTTCCATATTTACCTATTTTATGTTCTTTCCCTCTCCCCAAATTTATATATATATTTTTTTCTACCTGCTATGTTTGGTTTCCATATTAACCTGTTTTATGTTCTTTCCCTCTCCTCAAATTTATATATTTATTTTTTTTCTACCTGCTATGTTTGGTTCATATGAAGAAACACTAATTCTTTATGTGGATTTGTTTTACATCCTATAACTTTACTGAAGTTATTTTTTCAATTTTAAGATGACTCTTTTTGATTCTCTAAATCCACTGTATTATTATTTATCAAAAAGTGATCATTTTGTTTTCTTTTTCTCTTTTTATTCTCCAAAATTTTATTTTACTGTAGCTAGCTTTTCTATAACAATGTAATTAATGATGATGATAATGCATACCCTTGCTTTAACATCCATCTTATTGGAATAGACTCTAGACTTTGTCCATTACATACAATGTACATTACATGTCCATTACAACATTGACTTACCTTTGGATTTGTTTATTCTTCACATTTCAATCAATATCATCATGCAATAAAAATAATAATTAGTAAGGATAAATGGAGAAGAAAATAAAAAAAATTAATTGAAAATTAAATAATACGATTGGCCAAAATTGGTTGATTAAAGAACAAATCACAGAAACAATTAATAATTTCATTGAAGACAATGACAATGCTGAGACATGTTACCCAAACTTATGGGATGCAGCCAAAGCAGTTCTAAGGGGAAAATTGATATCACTGAGTGCATATATTAACAAATTAGGGAGGGCAGAGGTTAATGAATTGGGCATGCAACTTAAAAAACTAGAAATTAAAAATCCTCAGATGAAAACTAAATTAGAAATACTAAAAATCAAAGGAGAAATTAATAAAATCAAAAGTAAAAGAACTATTGAACTAATAAATAAGAGTAGAAGCTGGTATTTTGAAAAAACAGAATGTTTTTCAAGGAGTCCTGTGTTCTCATTGTGTAGTCTAAGTATATTATGAATTAATCTTTTTAAGTTGTTGACTGGTTTGATCTTGCTGTCTAAGGGACTTCCAATTGTCTTCTCCAGCACCACAATTTAAAAGTCTCAATTCTTCAGCACTCATCTTTCCTTCTAGTTCAGCTTTCATAACCACCCATTACTATTGTAAAAAAAATACTTCTTTGACTGTACAGACCTTTTTTTACAAGGTGACATCTCTGCATTTTAGTAAGCTGTCCATATTTGCCATAGCTTTTCTTCCAAGCAGTCTTCTAATTTGTCTTTTAATTTCATGGCTGCAGTTTCCATTCACAGTGATCTTTGAGCTCAAGAATATAAAATAAAAAAAAATCTAACAGTTCCCATTTATTCTCCCTCTTTTTACCAAAAAGTGATATAACCAGTTCCTAAGATCTAATAAGTTGTTTTTTTTTATGTTAAGCTTCAAACCAGTCTTTCCACTTTCTTCTTTCACCTTCATCAAGAGGCTTCTTAATTATTCTTCACTTTGTGCCATCGAATGATATGGTCTGCATATCTGAGATTGTTGATATTTCTCCTAACTACCTTAATTCTAGTTTTAATCCATCCATCCAGGAATTTCTCAAGATGTACTTTGCAAATAATTTAAATAAATGAAATGACAATGTAAAGCCTTGTTCTCTTTTTCCAGTCTTAAACCAATTATTCCATGTTCTGTTCTAACTTTTTTACTTGCATATTGGTACCTCAGGAAATGAGTAAGATGACCTGGTTCTCTTCTCTCTTTGAGGACGTGCCACACTTTGTTGTGATCTATCTCATCAAAGGCTTTAATATAGTCAATGAAGCAGAAATAAATGTTTTTTTCCTCTAGAAATTTCTTGCTTTCCCCATAACCTAGTGAATGTTGGCAGTTTGGACTCTAGTTTCTCTGCCTCTTCAAAAGCCAGTATGCTCTTCTGATAATTCTTGGTTCATTTATTGCTGAATCCTAGCCTGCAGAATCTTAAGTATAAGCATACCAGCATGTAAGATGAGCACAATTGTTCAGTAGTCTGAATACTATTTGGCATTGTGCTTTACAGTTTTGGATGTAACTGTTATTTTCCAATCCAGTAGGTGCTGTTGATTTTTCCAAATTTGCTGACGTATTAAATCTAGCACTGTAACAGCATCATCTTTTAAAATTTTAAATAACTCAGTTGGAGTTGTCATGTCCACTAGTCTTATTGTTAGTAATGCTTCCTAAGGCCCTCTTGTCTGGCTCCAGATCAGTAGTCACACTAACATGGTTATCAGTGATGGTAAGATCTTCCTGAATAATTTTCAGTATATTCCTACCACCTCTTCTTAATATCCTCTGTTTTTGTTAAGTCTATATCAATTTTGCCTTTAATAATGCCAATTTTGTGTAAAGTATTGATATTTATAATTTCCTTGAAGAGATCTCTAGGTTTTCCCATTCTATTATTTTCTTCTATTTCTTGGCATTGATAATTTTAGAAATCCTTCTTCTCTTCTTGCTATTCTCATGAATTCTGCATTCAGCTGGGTATATCTTTCTCTTTCTCTTTCTCCTTGACCATATCGCCTTTTGCTTTCCTTCTTCAGCTTTTTGTAAACCCTTACCCATAGTCCAATATCATACATACCTTTCCCAAAGGCAGTCACTAATGCTTTATATTTTGTAAATTCTTTGCTGCTTTATACATTGAACTGAAGAAATATTTTGCTTCTTAAATATATTGCAGCTCCTGTGGCTCCTACTTACTCAGTATTCTCTGAGTTGCTGCCCCTGGTCTTCAGTTCTAAAACCCTTTGCTTTCTCTATATTTTAACTGCCTAGGTCCTTTCATCACAAAAGCCTTATTCTTCTAGCCCTTAACACAAATACTTTGGTTTCCTATGTTACTTAGAGTCATATTTATTCAGAATTCAACTTATCAGTTCAGATAATGGTGAATTTGGTATGTGTTAAACCCCACAGTAGAGCATAATTTTCCTTAAATAAAATTGTTTAATAGTTAAGGATAAGTTTAGCTCTACAGGGGACATGCAATAATTTGGAATTCATTTTCAATGCACTGAATCAACATTCTATAATTTACTATTTGCACATTCCTCTCATCCAATTTGCAAAAAAAACCAAAAGATTGGAAAGATGAATATTCATAATGGCAAGAATCATAAGTAATAGCATCTGGTTTTTCACTACCAGATTCTAAGGGAATGTTACCCCAAATGGACTGTCATCAATGGATACATAGTTCTTAAATTTTTTTAAATAAATTTTATTTTTTCCCAGATTACATGTTGATGCAATTTTTAAATGTGTTTTCTGATATCTTGCAAGCCATGTTCTCTCTCTCCCTCCCACCCTTCTCCATTCATGAAAAGGTAGGTAATATGATAAATATTGAACACATATCATCATATAATGCATATTTCCTTGTTTGTCATGTTGTGAAAGTCTTGTTAAGTTTTAAGTCCTATTTTAAGCACTTTCTGATAGAGGCTCCTCTAATTCAACACTGTTCCCATATACCAGTCTTTTCTTATTGAATATCATCAGTTCCTTTAGAAAATGTTTTTAAAGCATTAGAGAAATTTTTTGTATTGTTGTTCTCTACAGATGGGGAAGCTGGCACCCAAAACAAAGAAAGAAAGTGGATTACATCATAATTATAAATAAACACTTGTTGAGGGTCCCTGGTATGTTGGAGGTTGTTCTGAAGAAAAATTAATTTGAAAAAAAAAATTTGCTTGTGCCAGTATACACATTAAAGATAAATAAGGACAGAATTAGAACTCATAAGTTCTGTAATCCATTATATTCCTCTTATGGTGACCTATTTATACTGCTTTCTTCTGTTCCAGAAAGTGTCTCCTATGAAATAAACTCCCCCCCCCCCCCATCAACATCAGCAATTTTGATAACACACCATTCTATTCCCTTTATCCTTGGGACATCCTTAATACCACCAGCCAGACTATCAATTTTTAACTCTTCCAAAAGTCATTCTAAGAACCCACCAATCACAAAATCTAACTTCTTCAGTTAAATAATTAAGGACTTAGAATAAATACTTGCAAGCATTTAAAAAACCCTTCCTTGTTTCTTAGTAGTTTATGGTTGTAATTACACATCTTGATGCCAGGAGCTAAGGAAGAGAGAATACCATCAGAGACGATTTTTATATGTTTTCCAAAACAAACCTCAGACTGAGTTCAATGGCACCCCCTAAATATTTCTAGTTGCTACCAATTTTTGAATCATTGGATTGTGTTCTTCTTCTCTCATTTTGCCAGTAGAAGAAAGTTAGAGACTTAACTGAATACAAACTGGATAGTGAGAAAATCACTATACTGATAATTTAAAAAGGGATCTGTATTATTTTCTTTACAGGGAACTGAACAGTAGTTGTTTTGGAATGAAGGACTCTGTGTTTATATTACAGATTCAGTAAAAATAAAAAGAGAGGGGAAAGGGTGGAAAGGAAGGAAGGAAGGAAGGAAGAAAAGAAGGAAGGAAGGAAAGAAGGAAGGAAGGAAGGAAGGAAGGAAGGAAGGAAGGAAGGAAGGAAGGAAGGAAGGAAGGAAGGAAGGAAGGAAAGAAGGAAGGAA
>NC_058132.1:358422584-358467060 GCF_016433145.1 Gracilinanus agilis
AGGAAGGAAGGAAGGAGAGCAGGAAGAAAGGAAGGAAGGAAGGGAGAGAGGGAGGGAGGGAGAGAGAGAGGGAGAGAAGGAAGAAGAGCAGGAAGGAAGGAAGGAAGGAAGGAAGGAAGGAAGGAAGGAAGGAAGGAAGGAAGGAAGGAAAGAAGGTACAAAACATGGTTACATGATGACCTTCTTGGATTATTTTCTATAATCTCCTTCAGAGAGTATCAGTCATAGGGCACAACAATCAGGGATGCTACCAGCTAGTCAAGACTGTCATAGAGAGCTTAGTGAAGTCATAGTACATGGCACATAGGAGATGCTTAATGTTTGTTGAGTGATTGATTGCCACACAGGAGCTATAATGGAAACTACCCTTTAAGGTTTAGAAAGCTTAACATGTATTATCTCATCTGAACCTCCCAATAATCTTATGATATAAATGCTATCAAATTTATTATCCCCATTTTACCTGAAGAAACTAAGGCTGAGAGAAGTCATGCTTTGTCAAAGCTAGGGAACAATTAATAAGTATCTAAGATAGGATTCAAACCCACTTATTTTGGATATGACTTAAGGAAGTAACTGAATTTCAAGGAAAAGAAAAATTACTTGTAGTCATATTTTGAACTTTATATTAGCATCAAAACTGATTTTAAAAATCACTACATATTAAACTAGAAATATAGTCTAGGGATAATATTTCTGATTATAGAGTATAAAATTTGAAATAAATATTAATATTACTAAGAACTTTTTAATATTGATTAATAATTAATCATTTAATATAAATTAACAAAAGCCCACTCTCTGCTTCAATATCATTCAGCTAACTAATGAAGTTTTCAGTCTACCTAGAAGTGTAAGGTATGTTCAAGAAAGACTAGTTATTGTTGTATGAGGTCTTTTCCAATCCTTTTTAGAGCCACTTTCCTCCTTTGGAAACCACCTGCCATTCTGCTCTTTCATGTGGCTGTAAGAAGCTGTGGCACACACAGTGGCCACACCCCAGTAAATTAGCTCAGCAGGCTGGATAAATCAAGATGAGGAAAACCAACAAGCTCCAGACTTGTTGGTGAGTTAGGGGGATATCTACTCCAAACATATGAAGATTTACCCTCGTAGAATGGGTAAATGAGAACATTTTTTCCCCAACAGTCATGATGGTGGAGAAAGCAGGAGCTGTGGAGCACTTAGAACTTAGTTAGATATTAAAGAAGCAGAGTTCATTCACTGTATCCTAAGCAATCACTAATTATCTTGATTTTTGTCTTGCCACTGAACTTCAGTGACTCTGGAAGAGACATTAGGGGGACAACTTTGTGTAACTCTGCCTCACTTAAATACAATTTATGATCATGTCAGAAGAAATTACAAATTATGTCACCTTTGGTCTTCCTGTATGAGGGATAAACAACAACAATAACATTGAATCTACCTAGAAAAAAAAGCAGAATAAATAATGTTTTAAATTTTATATGGTGAACCTTCTTAAAATGAAATGCATATATTTATGAAGTAGGATGGAGATTTATTGAAATTATAAATTGAGATAATAAAAAACAGCAAAAATTACAGGTTGGGTTGAAAATTATTGCACTGAATCATCTAATTATTATAAACAAGTCTTTTCTTTTCAGTATTTTTCTTTTTTCAGTTATATACAAATGCAAACATATACATTCCTCCTGAACCCCCACAACCCACATTCTTAGGACTCAGGTAACCTGTATGTCAGTAGGACTGCTCTTTCCTTTTTCTTTTAATAATTTCTTTTAACTATGTCCCACCAGAATATGTTCCCAGCTCCTCTGTGACTCACACAGCTGTGCTCTAGCCAAGTTCTTTTATTATTTTTGTCTTTATAAATTTTAATGAGGTTTTCATCAAATTTATTTTCATGATGACTAAAGGAATAGAATATTGTTTACAAGAAAACAAAGAACATATTCCCTTTATAATCTTATAGACTTCAACAAAAAATCTGTGTCAACTGCCAAATTGGTTGCAGAAAAGGAATGTTCATCTACACATCAGATTCCAAGGCCTGGCAGCTTTGCAATGCTATCATTAATAAAAAGTGGCAAATCCATGTGTGATTAGATAGTTCAGCTTCTTAACTATTCTTTAAAACTACACAGAAAAGGGGCATCTAGTTGGCTCAATAGATAGAGAGCCAGTACCAGAGAAAGAAGGTCCTAGGTTCAAATCAAACCTCAAGTACTTCCTAGCTATGTGATCCTAGGAAAGCGACAACCTCCATTATCTAGCCCTTATCACTCTTCTGCTTTGAAACCAATATTAAGTGTTGATTCTAAGATGGAAGATAAGGACCTTTAAAAAAAAAGAAAGAGCATGTTTTTGCCTTTTTTTAAATTAACGAGTAGGCAAGTCAAGAGGCACTGTTGTGTTTTCTACAGAGGAGGTCCAGAGTCATGTAGACTAGGATGTCCCTAAAGATTCTGATCTTTATGTTGAATGAAGAGGTGAAAGGGAATATTCCAGGGTTCTACCATCATGACCTCTTCTCTTCTATTACCTGTTAGACTTTCTGAAATTGATTTGAGCTGATTGTAATACATACCTGGTTCTAGTTTTTTGTGAGTTTTTTTTAGCAATTATACAGTGAGAAATGAGAATTTTGAGGAGATAGATCTCATCTCTAAATAAGAGAAGACCATAGAAAAATCTCATGAAGATATTTTACACAAGCCTTAGAACCACAGCCATGGAGTCTGTTTAAATTGTAGCCATTCCCATAAAGGAAAAAGAGAGGCAGAGAGAAAATGAAAGGGATCATTAAATTCATCCCATCACTCCAGTGGCTTCTATTGAGCATTGTGTTGTCTTCTGACTTCTTCAGTTAACTTCTTCTGACTTGGTTAGACTTGTCAAAGGCACTGAATATGTCTTTCTAAGATTGGTTCATTGTTTTTTTCTTTTTAAACTCATGTATTGGTTCTAAGGCAGAGCAGTAAAGGTAGGCAATGGGGACTAAGTGACTTGCCCAGAGTCACACAGCTAGAAAGTGTATGAGCCCAGATTTGAGATCCCCAGCTGCCCTCAGATTTGTTCATTTTTAGGGGGGGCTCTAACTCTCTTTACAAGTAAAGGTTACCTAACAGCTTCTGGCCTTTTAACAACTGGACTCTGACAGTATAGAATAGACTTCTTCAGAGTAATCCATATATGTGGCATCATTTCCCTGATTTAGATAAAGATGGAAATCAGTAGGTAGCGGTGGAAATGGTAGAGAAAGAGAACAAGCATTTACTATCTACCACAAGCCAGGCATTGGGCTAAGTCAGTTACCAATATTATCTCATTTGATTCCCATAACAATGTGAGGATTCTTATTTTACCATTGAGGAAATTGAGGCAAAATAGGTTAAGTGACTTGCCTAGGATCATACATCCAGTAAATGTACAAGGTAATATTTGAACTCAGATCTTCTTGACTTCAGGCTCTCTCTATCTTCATATTTTTGTTGGATTATTTCCATTAAATCACTTTGTATATTACTAATAAATTCTTTGATTTGACCAACTGATTTTCTTTGTTTTTTAACCCTTACCTCCCATCTTAGAATCAATACTGTGTATTAGTTCCAAGGCAGAAGAATGATGAGGTTAGGCAATGGACATTAAGTAACCTCACACAACTAGGAAGTGTCTAAGGCCAGATTTGAATCCAGGACCAACCAATTGACTTTCAAATTCTTTCTTCCAAATTTAATGAATTATTTCCATAATATCTGTCAGCTACTGATCTTTTCTTTAAACAGCATTTTTGCAAGTGGGGTCTTGTCCAAACTTGTCCAAAGAATGGGTATAAGTATGACACTGGAGAAGAAAATGAAAACCACTCCAGTATCTTTTCCAAGAAAATCCCAATGGACAGCATGGTCTGTAGGGTCATCCAAAGTCTGACATGACTAAATTGACAGAACAGCAAAAAGAAACATGCCACTCTTAAAGAGTAACCTTAAGTGGCATGAGATCTCTGACATGAAAGTGATAAAAGGTAACAACTGACAACATTGGCCTGAGAGTAGTCTATGGAGCTGAAGACTGAAAAAGAGGAGTAACTGCTTCATTAGCAGAACAAAGAACATCAAAGGGAACAGTTGAGCCTGAAAGTTCCAGTCATATATTTCTGGAGCCCATTTCTTTCATAGGGGTCCCCAGGCATCTTGGGGATTGGAGGTAGAAATTAATTCCCTAGACTGAAAGGCATTCAATTAGCTTTTCCAGATCTTAACATCTATTGCTTTAACATACAAAGGAGCCTCTGTGATTACCTTATTTCTCTTACTCTCTAACATCAAATTTCTTTATTCATCCCCTGCTTTAGATACTGCCCTAGGTATTGTCATCCAATAATTCATTTGTATGTTAAGGCTCCTTAATGTCTTCTCTGGCACATTACCTTGTGCAATTATTTAATTAAAGCATAATTATAGGTTGCTGACATAATAAAGCACTCAGATGAATGAGCAATTCACTTTCAAGTGTGAAGCATTTTGGACTCAGCTGGGTAAGAGAAAGTAATCTCTTTCAGTGAAAACACCACAGGCTTTGGGGAATGATACTTATCTCCAGAAACAACATAAACATGTTTGACTTTGAAAAGCACTTTGGAAGGTTGTTAGGAATATTTTCCCTCTGTAAGGGATGGGTGAAGTCCAGGGCAGGGGGCATTTAATTCTAAAATTAATTCGGATGTACTCTGGTGATTTAAATATGGAGATGTTCAAAGACCTTTATATGTTTTGGAAATGTCAAGACAGGCAATATTAAAGCTGACAATAATATTAATAGGGCTAGAAGTGTTCAATCAGAGGAAATGTGTTAGCAGGCACCACACATATACTAGCAATCAGGAATTTCTATGCATACACTAAACAAACCCTCTCTGTTTATATGGAGTGTCAGTGTTTGAGTCAGAAGCAGAATGTTTGCAACACAGTGGAACAGATATTTGGCAGAGGGAAAGATTGAGCTTATATATGTTTACTAGGTTCTGAGTAATAGAGTGTGAAGGGATCTATATTGAGCAGTTATAATCGAAGAGAGGATTAGGGGTTTAAGGACATGCTGAACTAGGATATTTCAGGATTTGAAAGTGAACCACAAACTTTGATGCTAGTTCAAGTCTGGGTCTTAATTAGACAACCAGACAGTGAAGGCCACTCAGTGAATATTACTGAATAGTCAGTCTTACTTTTCATGAAATGCAAGTTGTCCTTCCAAAAGATCATTAATGATGGGGTCATGGTGAACTCAAAATTTTGCAAAGTATTTTTTAACTGTTGAGGTAGCTCATTGTTATAGAATATTAGGCAGGGAATAATTCCAGCTTCTGACACTAATGGGGTGAATTACTTAAATTCTATGGATCTAAGGAAACTCTAAGACTTATGAGTGCAATAGAAAGAAAAATGGTGTCCATTTTAGTTTAAGTGACTTTTGTAGATAGTCATTCTCTACTCACACCCATCCCACCAACTGATAATACATTTCCATTCAAAGGTAAAGATCCACATGAAATTATGAAGAGCAATAGGCACAGAACCAAGAGAACATTATATACAGCAACATAAATATTATTTGAGAAATAACTTGTCTATGTCCACCTCCAGAGAAGGAATTGATAAATAGAAACAAGCAAAATATAGTTTTATATATATGTGTGTGTCAAATGATATACTTTTATATGTGTATGTGTCAAGTGATACTCTTCTAGTTCAGGGAGGTGGGAATTTTAATGTAACAAGCAAAAGAAAGGAAAAACAAAGCTAATCTTTGACTTTGTGTATATGTATGCATATATGACACACACATATATATGCATATGTGTATTTATATACATCTACCTGTTATCTTTTTAATTAGAATACAAGGTCTTTGAACTGTTTAACTTTTGCACTTGTATCTTCAGTGCTTAGCACAGAGACAAAAAGTAGGGGCATAATACACTCTTGTTAATTAATTAATAGATTTTATTGCTTTATTTTAATTTTTTTCTACTCTCAAAAATATTTTTTCTTTCCATTCCCCTCAATTTTGCTATTCCCATTGCAAAAGTCAGAACAAAAACAAAACTTTTACAACAAATATTCATACAAACCAATCAATGCCTGGTCATCTCACCAACCAGACTTCTTAATCTTTCAAAAGTTTGTCCTTATAATATTATTGTTACCGTATTAATGATTCTCCTGGTTTTACTCACTCCACTCCAACTCCTTTTATACAAATCTGGTCAGGTTTCTCTGAAGCTTTTTCTTATATTTCATAACATTCACTTATGATATGTGATAGAGAGATAGATATACAAAATATATCCATCAGTGGGTAAATATAGATAGGTGTGCCTTGACTGAAACAACAGCACTATTTTTTTCTTTCTTTACTGACTTTTTCTTTCTTTGTTTCTTTTTGGGGGGAATTCTGGGAAAATGGAGACTTAGATGCAGCAAATGTCCAGACCTCTGAAAAACCCTTACATACCTATCAAAAACAAAGTGCTTCAAAGGGACAGAAAAACAAATCTAACAACAGGACAAAGCTGGGGGACCCTCCTACTGGAGTCAGCTTAAAAGGCATGCCCCCCAAAAAGAAAAAGCCTGAATTCCTGAATCCTTGAACTCTCAAGGGAAAGAAAGAAGGAAGATCCCAGGACCCCCCCCCACATGCTGTGCTGAATCTTCAGCAGTCCCTGGAATCTCTGGGCAGGCAAGGGCAATAGTCTGGAGGGAATGCCTTGCTGGTACAGTTGTGCCAGGCTCAGGGCATTGAATACATATGGTAGGGAGTTAGCTGAAGGAGAAATGCAGAGAGGGTAGCCTAGTGACAGCCAAAATGTTCTATATTGCCCCACCCCTTCTTGAAGTTTAAGATCAACTCTGCCATGGCTTAATCTTATCAACAGGGTAGATTTCAAGAAGCCTCCAGAGGCCATGAAAGCTCAATCTCCAACACTACTCCCCCATTGATTCCACTGAGAGCCTTACTGACTGAGATCCAAGGGGAAGATTGCAACCACCAGAGAATATCCTGAATACATGGTGGGAAGCCCAACTCCCACTAGATTCCACACCTTCACATACAACTTCAACCTCTGATGCCAGGTGGGAAAGATCTGACCTCAGGGCTCTTTAACACCAGCAGCCAAACATAGTCAATCAGCAGCAGAGCAGAGAAGAAGCCTCTTCAGGACAGATTAGCCCAAACCCACAGATCTAGCAAATAAACAGAGGAGCAAGATTACAGCCAATTATGGGGGAGGGGTGTAGGAGGGAAAATATGAATAAACAACAGAAAAGGAAAAAAGAAATTATAATTGACAGCTTCTATCCAGGGAATGAACAAAGAGCAAATGGAACAGAGGAGACCCAAGGAACACCAAGAAAAAAAACACAGAAACTCCAGTGAATCTGACATAGGCTTTGGAAGAACTCAAAATACAGTTCAAAAACAATTAAGAAAGGCTGAAGACAATTGGGAAAAGAAAATAAGTCACCTGGAAACAGAAAATAGTGTCTTGAAAGCCAGAATTAACAAGCTTGAAAATGAGGCAAAGAAGGTAAAATATGACCAACAAAGAAAATCAGACCAGAAGGAGAAGGATGACCAAAAATCCAGGGATAAAATTCAGTCTTTAAAAATTATAATCCAACAACTAGAAGCAAATGACTTCATAAGGCAGCAAGAATTTATAAAAGAAAATCAAAAGAAAAAAAATGAGGAAAACATGAAACAGCTCATTGACAAAACCTCAGATCTTGGAAACAGATGGAGGAGAGATAATTTAAGAATCATTGGACTACTAGAAGATCACAACAAAAGGAAAAGCCTAGACATCATTCTATAGGAAATTATCCAAGAAAACTGCCCCCAACATGCTTTGTTTCTTTTCTTTCTTCCTTCCTTTCTTTCTCTGTAACCAAGTATTCGTAGATACATATAGATATATAAATATAGATACATCAATATAGTTAAACAATATGGACATAGCTACCATTTGATGGGAACTCAGTTTTCACTTTTATACCACTACAGAAAAAAAAATCTGTGGCAAATATTTTTGCGCATATGGATTCCTTTCTTTCTTTGATCTCTTTGGGACATTAGTCTAATTGGGGAATAACTATATCAAAAAGTCTACACGATTTAGTGGCTTTTGGTGCATTCTTCCAAATAACTATGTAGCACAGTTGTATGAATTCACAACTTGACCAACAGAACACTAATGTATCTAGTTTCATGGGTAGATTAATTTTAAAGAGGAATTGGGTTTGGATCAAGATTCTGTTTCATTATATAAGTGATCTTAGGCAAGTTACTTAAACGTCTCAACTTCTTTCCTCATTTGAAGATTGAGGTGATTGGATAAGATCACTTCTAAGGTCTCACCTTCTTCTAAATCTGGGTTCCTATAATGTATTTAGATTCAGAGCAATGTAGTGGAAGAGGACCACTAGATGAAGGGAGAAGCTAGATGGTACATGGGTAGAGCACTGGACCTGGAGTCAAGAAGATGGGGTTTCAAATATAGCCTCAGATATCTACTAGCTGTGTGAACTTTGGGAAGACATTTAAACCTGTTTGCTTCGGCATATTCATCTGTAAAATGAGCAGGAGAAGGAAATAGAAAACCACTCCAGTATCTTTCCCATGAAAACCTCAAATGGGATTAAAGAGTCATACAGGACTGAAACAACAGAACAACAAATGTTTTGAAAAAAATGATAAAATTTGATGTCAGGAAACATAGATTCAAATTCTACTTTTTTTACTTTCTAACAGTGTGACATTGAGCAAATCCTTTTATCTCTTTGGGATTTGATTTCCTCATCTGACAAAGCCAGAGAAGGTAGATAAGCTGTCAAATAATTCCTTCAAATCCTCTCTTTATGATTGTGTTATCATAAGTTCTGGAAGATTTATAAAATGTTTTGCACATTGATGAGTTCCCATCCATTCTGACTGAAAAAGTTACAGATTACACTGAGAGTGATCTTGTTTCTAATTCCCTTCATCTTAACGGAATGGATATTCTTAGACCATGTCACCTATATCCTATGAAAATGATGCCAGTTGTCCAAATCCACTTAAATATCAACCAATAGAAAAACAATTTGTAACAAATTTCTCTGGTAAAGGTTTCATTTCTCAAATATAAAAAAAAATTGTCAAATTTATAAGAATCCAAGTCAATTCCCAATTGATAAATGGTCAAAGGATATGAATAGGCAGTGTCTAGATGAAGAAATTAAAGCTATCAATAATTATATGAAAAATATTTTAAATCCTCTTGATTAGAGAAATGCAAATTAAAACAACTCTGAAATACCACCTTACACATATCAGATTGCTCAATATGACAGTAAAGGAAAGTGATAAATGTTGGAGGAAATGTGGCACAATTGGGACCCTAACACATTACCAGTGGAGTTGTAAACAGATACAACATTTTGGAGGGCAATTTGGAATTATGTCCAAAGAGCTATAAAATAATTCCTACCTTTTGACCAGCAATACCACTACTAGATCTATATCCCAAGGAGATTATAAAAATGGGAAATGACCTGTTTGTACAAAAAATATTTATAGCTACTCTTTTTTGTGGTGGCAAAGAATTGGAAATAAAGCGATACCCCTCAACTGGGGAATAGCTGAACAAATTGTGATATGTGGTGGTAATGGAATACTATTGTGCTATCAGGAATGATAAATATGATGATTTAAGAAAGAACAGGAAAGGCTTACATCAACTGAGGCACAGTGAAATAAGCAGAACCCAGAGAACATTATACAAAGTAACTACAATATCATGGAATAATCAAGTGTGATAGACTTTGCTTTTAAAAGCAGTACAATGATTCAGGACAATTCTGAGGGATTTATGAAAAAGAATCCTATCCACCTCCAGAGAAAGAATTGTCGGAGTAAGAATGCAGATGAAAACATATGATTTATCACTTGTTTATTTTGGTAGATATTTGGGGATTCTGGCTTTGTAAGATTATTCACTTGCAAAAATGAACAATATGGAAATATATTTCATGTGGGACTACTACTAGTACTAGTACTAGTACTAGTACTACTACTACTACTACTACTAATAATAATAATAATAATAACTCATTGAATTGCTTGTCAGTTCTAGAAGGAAGGTGGGAAGAAGGAAAAATGACAATATGGATTATATAAATTCAAAAAACTTATGTGGAAATTTGTTATTAAAACAAAAAAAATAAATTAATTTCTGAATTTACTTTAGTGAGCATTTATTCTATGCTTGCTTTGTACCATGATCGATGCCAAGCATAAAGATATAAAGAAAATGAATGAAAAAATCCCAACTCTAAAAGAGCTCACATTCAAATATGTGGAAGCATAAAGAAAATAAATGCAAAGTAGTTATCTATAAAATAGTTTGCAAGGACACTAGGAATAGGAGGAGAGGATAAGGACAGATTTTAAGAATAAAAACGTGGTACTTGAGTTGCAATCTTAAAGACAAGAGAAATTCTGTAAGGTGGAAGACAGGAGAGAGTTCTGTATAGTCATAACAGCTAACACAAAGGCATGGAGATGAGATGTAGTGGTGTGTGGGAAGAATAGAAGGCAGAACAATTTGTTGATTAGAAGAATAGAGGAGTTGGAGAAATATTCAATGAGTTTGAAAATGAAGAAATGGACCAGGTTGCAGAGTGCTTTTTTAAAGTTAAAAAAGTGAGATTATAAATTAGCCCAGAGATGATAGGGGACAGGAGTAGCTTGTTCTATCTCTAAGTAAAATCACTTTGGCAATAAATATGTAAGGTAAACTGAAATTGGGTGAGACTTGAGACAAGGAGACCAGTTGGGGAATGGTTAGAATAATGAATGGAATAAGTGAGAGATGCAGAAAGCAGGGTCTTTGTTAATAGAGAAAAAGGGCCAAATGCAAGAAGTATTGTGGAGATGGAAATAGTAAGATAAGACATCTAATTGGATATGTCAGTTGAGAGAGTGAGGGTTGAGCATGTTATCAAGTTATGAACTTAGGAGACTAGAAGAATGGTGGGGCCTTAAATGGAATAGGGAAGTTTTGGACAAGAGATTTGAGAGAAAGATAATTTCTCTTTTAGACATGTTTAATTAGAGATGTCTCTGGAGCACCCAGTTTGAAATATTTTTATTTCAATGCAAAATTAGAAATAATGTTGTTGGTTATTTTATTATAATTTTTATTTTTTTTCCAGATTAAATGTCAATATAATTTTAATATTTACTTTCTGACATTTTGGAATTCATGTTCTCTCTCTCTCCTTCCCATAGCTTCCCCTTTCCAAAGAAGGCAGGTAATAGTGGGGATTTATAAAACAGAAAACATTTTGCAAATTTGAAATTTCTTTAGTTTGTTTTGATCTGGGTTTAGGCAATTTTAAAAGTCTTCCTAAATGGAGAGTTTATTCCAGTATTTCAAAGTCATGAATAATTGCCATTTTTTGCGAAAGTGAATAAGGCCATCTTGATGGAGATGAAAACATCTGAAATATATAATCACAGAAGAAAATATCTGTAACATGGAAACAAACTGTAGCTATCTAAAATGCCTGTGGTTATTGATATAACCCACCTCGTGCTTGTGTCTAACATCAATGCTACAAATTGTGATCTAGTTACTATGCACAATCCAGCAAATGTTGTTACTCTTCACCGTCTCCAGTACTTCCTCTAACTCTGTACTTCTTTCCTCTATCAGCCATACACTTTTATGTATAGTTCTAGAAAGAAGGGAAAATAAACATAGCATCTCAGTTGGAAGGGAGTTCAGAGGTCATATAAGGCTTAGCTAAACCATATTTGAGCAGTAATCAACTCAGTGATGATTCCTGCCCCATATTGACTAAGAAAATCATGAATTAATCTTATGTTGTATTTTTAGTTAGTTAGTTAGTTAAATATTTCCCAACTATATTTTAATCTACTTTGGGAAGCACTTTGGAGTTTTGTAACTGCTTGGGGCCTCAGGACCATGAGTTTGATACCTCTTCTCTTATGATATTCCTAACAAGGAATATTCTTCCCGCCACACAAATATCCTCAAAACCCCATAAAGCTTTAACCTTATGAAGATCAAGAATGTTGGTTAATGTAATTTTTCTATAAATTTACTGTAATTTGGGCCACCATAGGCAGTGTTAGAACTGGAGTCAGAAAGACCTGAGTTCAAATTTAGCCTCAGACTCTTACTAGTTGTGAGACTCTAGGCAAGTTACTTAACTGGTTTGCTTCAGTTTCCTCAATTGTAAAATAGGGGTAGTAATAGTACCTTTATCCCAGGGTTGTTGTGAGGTTCAAATGAGATAATATATATGAAAATGCATTTTAAATACAAATAATTACAGAAGACATAATTTTATTTTGAAATTTAAAAAATTACCTTACTCTATTTTCTTTCTTTGGTCATTGGAGGTAATATTAAATTCCAGTCCTTCTTTAAATACCCCCAAACTGAGCCTAAACTAACCAATATAATAGTTTCTGCCATCTTTAAGGGACAAAAGTGGGGACATCCAGAATATAATTACAAAGAAGGAACTGGAATGGTCTCAAATGCACTGGTGTGATAGGAAGGGGAATGCCAACAATTTACATGGAGGTGTTTGGATCCTGCATACTACCAGATGACCTTGACGGAAG
Organism: Gracilinanus agilis; assembly: GCF_016433145.1. NCBI lineage: Eukaryota > Metazoa > Chordata > Mammalia > Didelphimorphia > Didelphidae > Gracilinanus > Gracilinanus agilis. The sequence continues at coordinate 358,435,275 of NC_058132.1, forward strand.
ATGGAGGACAAAAATCACAATAGCAAGGGAGGGAGTTAGTGGGTTATCCCTAGGTCTGGCTCTGGAAGGGAGAGTTCTGCTTTCCCAATATTCATTCAGAATATATTAACTCACCAACCACTCAAAACCTCAGATTCTATTTTTGGAGAGCTCTCTCTGTGCCTATAAAACATTGGTGTTTTCAAACCTTCCTATTTCACTTACTGCTTTGAATTTTAACATATCAAAATCCCCAAAAGCTTATACTTAGGGAATGGTCAACCAGAAATTTTGGTATAAGACTATTCCAAATCAGCCTTAAAAATTAGCCACCTGGGAAATTTATAAAAAGATTTTCAAAATGCCTGAGAAATTTATGTTCTTAATTAGATGATACTCTAATATTTAGTATGGGGGAAAATCATACTACCCTGTTGCTTTCAAGGAATATTTTAAAAGAAAATCATACACATTGAGCCATTTGAAAAAAAAATATGTTAACTCCTCCAGTTTCCATTTCTCCTTTGTGCTATATTCTTTTGACACTCTTGTTTGTAGTTGTGCATTTCTTTTTGGCTCATTCATTCATTCCAATTCCTTTAGTTGCTTTCAAAAACATCTTAAATTACTTGACCTGATTAGCTCCTGCAATGGTAAATTATCCCTGCTGGTTGCTAAGTTAACAAAGAAACTGAAGCAATATTGGCTTTAAGTCATGAGCACCAGTATCACCCTGAGATCCCTGTCTCGGCAATCTCTTCAAAAGTAAGAATAAAATTCAGCACAGATGAATTTGGGCATGATCCTAGCACAAGGGTGACAGGAAGGAATATGTTAAGGTGAACATGATGCAGAAGACAGCCAAATAATTTCAAGGAGGCCCTGCTGCTCAACAGGAGGTGTCCCTTCAAAAACTGAACTTATTTTTTTTCTGGTGATAACCAAGCTGACAGAAGCTGTAACTAGCAGCTGACCCTGTCTTGTCTCATTTATTTAAAATGGTTACTGGCCTGATAGTTAACTCCTTTTGCCCCCTGTAGGTTATTGATGCTGCTTATTGAAAGCAGTGGGTTAGCAATTCATTCTACATTTGAACATCAACAGAAATGAGGTAATGAGAACAGATTTCAGACTCAAATTTGGGGAAGGGTTCCTCCGAAGCAATTTAGAAATTAGCAAATGCTCCCTTGTTCAGTTATCTCAGTTATTTGTATAATGTCTGAAATTAATGGAATCAATTTAAAGAGATTTTTTTCTTGTCCCTTCTTTAAAACTATTTTTATTTGGAACCATGCTCAAAGGGCCATAAAACTGTGCATACTCTTTGACCCATTAATACCTGTACTAGGTCTGTACCCCAAAAAGATCAAAATAGAGAGAAAGGACCTACTTATACAAAAATATTTATAGCAGCTCTTTTTTTAAAATCATTTATTAATATTCATTTTTAACATGGTTACATGATTCAAGCTCCTACTTTCCCCTTCACCCCCCGCTGTCCCCCCACCCATGGCCGATGCACATTTCCACTGGTTTTAACATGTGTCCTTGTTCAAGACCTATTTCCAAATTGTTGATATTTGCATTGGTGTGCTAGTTTCGAGTCCACATCCCCAATCATGTCCTCCTCAGCCCATGCGTTCAAGCATTTGTTTTTCTTATATGTTTCCTCTCCTGTATTTCTTCCTCTGAATGTGGGTAGCGTCTTTACCATAAATCCCTCAGAGTATAGCGGCTCTTTTAATGTTGGCAAAGAATTGGAAACTTAAAGGATGATCTTGAATTGGGGAATGGCTGAATAAGTTGGAATGCTATTATACCATAAGAATTGACAAATACAATGGTCACAAAAATACCTAGAAAGATTTCTTTACTGAAAGAATTCAAGACAATTCCAGGGAACTCATAATGAAAAAGTATATCTACCACCATAGAAGGAACTAATAGACTCTGAAGGTAAATTGAATACTAGCATTCTTCACTTTGTTTACTTCATGAATTTTTCTTTAATATAAGTGATATGTGTCTCATTTCACAATATGAGGAATGGATGTGGAAATATCTCTTGCATGATACTACATGTACAACCTATATATTATTGACATCTGAGGGAAAGGGATGGCCTGGGAAGGAAGGAGAGAATGTAGATAAAAAACATGTAATAAAATGATTAAAATTGTATCTATATTTAATCTGGAAAAACATAAAAATAAAACAAAAATAATGAACTGGGGAGGAGGGAGAAAAAAGAAATTACCTTTTAGTTAAGGAAGCATAAGATGTGATATTTTTTTTATATTTTACTGCTTCATTTCCATTGAACATCTTAGGAAGATTTTGGTAGCATTGTCCAAATTCAATGGTTCTTCCTTTTTTCCTTCTTTCTTTTCTTCCTTCTCCCTTTTTTCCTTCCCTCCCATTACCCTCCCTCCCTTTCCTCCTGCCTACCTTCTTTCTCTTTTATTCTTCTTCCTTCCTTCTTTTTTATACCCTCCAAAATATACTTCTATTAGTATTAATTTTGTTTTTCCCTCAGCATACAAGTGCTTCATTATCTTTAACACCATGAGGTACTTGCTTTCTGAATATCAAGCCCTATTGAGAATTGCTTTTTCTTCTATCAAATACCTCTTATTCCTTTTAAATGCAACATTTCACTATCATAAGTTCAAATTCTTTCTTGCTTCCTTCCCTTCCTCTTTCCTTCCTTTTTTCCTCTCCTACCTCTTTCTCTCCCCTTCTCCTCTCTCTCCCTCCCTTCATCTTTCTCTCTCTTTATATGCATATATTACTTTAGGTCTTAAATAAATAATACATACAATATATAATATATGTTAAATTTTATTGATATCTTTTGTTTCTATATCACATTCTTTTCTAAATATATCTTGTCCCCTTAACTTACCTAGAAATCTACCCTTTAAATATTCAAAAGAAAAAAAAAGGGAAAAAGTCATTCTGTAAAATTAACCATGATATCAAACTTGTCCTATTATATATACAATATGCCACACCTCTATCTCTCCCTTCTACTTCCTAGTCTTTGTAATACATCTTCTCAAGTTTTATTCCTGACCAAGATCAGGCATTATAATGATACAGCTTTTGATTTTAGCAAATCCACTATTACTTTCCTTATTTCACTATACTTTCAATCTTGAACTGGGAGACTGCCTTAATCCTTTTTTTTTTCCTGAGGAAGTATTACTAGAAGAAAATAAGATGGAATTGTGACTTAATAAAAGGAAATTATTTGGAAAGTTTGACTCTGTTAGCCTCTGGCCAGTTGCATATTGCCAAATGACTGACCTAATAATGGTGGAATGGAAGGTCCTATAACTTCATTACCCTTCATTTCTCTTCAACTGTAACATTTCCAACTTTCCTCATCACAAATACTTGACTGGATGAAATGACTGAAAATAAAATGCTGTTAAGTACTAAATCCATAGCTACTCATCGAAAGGTACATTTATTTGGGCCCATACTGTTCTCATTACTTATATTTAACTTTGTTAATATTGGTATTTTTAAAAGTTCAAAAATGCAATATAAAAAATAAAGTTCAAATAAAGATTTAAAGAAATTATAATGCTCAGTGAGCTGAATAAAAAGGAAGACTACTTTCACACATATAACAAAAAGTTATACAACACTGATGACCTTTAGCTAAGAGTGTATTTGAAACAACTGCCATGAGACTATTTGGCATATGAAATGATCATGGAAAAGTCCAATGGAAACATCAATGCAAGCTACAGATTTCAGAATTTCCATAATTACATTTATTTATTTTTTAAACCCTTACCTTCCATCTTGTAGTCGATACTGCTTATTGGTTCTAAGGCAGAAGAGTGGTAAAGGCTGGGCAATGGGGATCAAATGACTTGCCCAGGGTCACACAGCTGGGAAGTGTCTGAGACCAGATTTGAACCTGGGACCTCCCATCTCTAGGCCTGGTTCTCAATCCACTGAGCTACCAAGCTGCCCACCCTCAACCCCATCATTACATTTAGACAGAAGACATTTCTGGCTCACATTCTGTGAACATTTCCATAACTTCAACCAAAAATCAGAGACTGATCATTTGAATTGGAAGCATTTTTCTTCTTGACAGTGTATCACATTTTAATTAACATTTACATATTTTCTAGAAAAAATCTCCTATAGCAAAAGGTAGGTTTTACTCTTTTTTTTAGATCTGTTAAAGTACAATTCAAACCTTTGTGATTCAATTTATCTTTAAATAAGCCAGTCCTTGGTAATATGTTGAACATCAATCATGTGTAGAAAATCATAAGAAAAACTTCCTGCTCCTGTACTTTTTTAATATAGATTCCTCCCTTCCCCCATAAACCATTCTTGGATATAGGATAACTGATATCAGTTCTTGGTCATGAAGTTAAACTCTTGGTTTCTGTTTCTGTTAATATTGCATCAAATGAGAGGTAAAGATTATTTTTATTTTCAAAATACAAAAATTAAATTCATTTTATAATACTAATTAGTTGTAATTCTGAATATGCTTTGAAAAGCATATTCTAGGGTGCAGCTGGGTGGCTCTATGCATTGAGAGCCAGGTCTAGAGATGGGAGGTCCTAGGTTCAAATCTGGCCTCAGGCATTTCCCAGCTGTGTGACCCTGGGCAAGTCACTTAACCCCATTGACTAACCCTTATCACTCTTTTACCTTAGAACCAATACACAGTATTGATTCTAAAATGGAAGGTAAGGGTTTTTAAAAAAACATATTGTAATTATATTTTAAATATCTAATTTTCTTTCTTATTCTTTATATTGGTATCTATTTTTCCTTTCTATTTATTTTTCTGCACACTAAACAATTTATCCCTTATCACATTCCCCATTGATGTAATATTTCATTTTATACACATACATAAATTTTATATATATATATATATATATATGTATATATATATATATAAAGATAGGGAAAAGCATTGGGCAATGATCACTATCTAGTGCTTTTCTCTATCTCATTATTCTCCCCAAGGTCCTTCTTTCACTCTTCATTCAGTGATCATTATTACCTATGCTCTCTGAAAGCCATTTTATGTCATCCCTCCACCAGAGTTGGGTTTATCTATTAGGAACTTGTTGAGGTAGAGGATCTAAGTTTTCAGCCTTTGACTATAGCCCCCACTAATGATATTCCCCCAATTATAGAGATTCCTCTGCATCCCAATTCCATTTAATCACTTAATCAGATTAGCCTTTACAGAAGGGTATTTATTCACAGGAGTGACAAAAATGAACAAATAAGCATCTCCCCCTACCCAAACACATAAGCATCTCCCCCTTCAGTTGTTAAGAATTTAAGCATTCAATCAATTATTATCTATCTTAAGAAATAATATTTTGGGGGCAGCTGGGTAGCTCAGTGTATTGAGAGCCAGGCCTAGAGACAGGAGGTCCTAGATTCAAATCTGGCCTCAGATACTTCCCAGCTGTGTGACCCTGGGCAAGTCACCTGACCCCCATTGCCTACCCTTACCACTCTTCCACCTATGAGCCAATACACAGAAGTTAAGGGTTTAAAAAAATTTAAAAAAAGAAATAATATTTTATATCATGTAATAAAATCATAAATCTATCTTATTTTCATTTATATTTCAATTTCACCATTTAAAAATATTTCAAGTCTCCTTTTTTTTTTCTAGCCTGTATTTGTCAAGGGTGGTAATGGCTCTTTTTTCCCTTTATAATTCACAAGCACAGATGAGTCCCTCTGAAAGCCAAAGATTTAAGCTATCTTCAACCTCTGGGGTAAATATGGACAGGAAATTTCTTAGGTCTGAATTATAAAATTTTGGAAAAGCTTCTTTAGGATCTCATGAGAAACCTTGAGATAATACTACTATTTTGAAAGTGTTTACAATCTTAATTATCCAAATTCACTTCTCACTTAGGTCTTCTAACTATAAGTTTTTCCACCTTTGCTCCATCAAACTTCTCACCCTGGAGATGCTTCCAACCCAGAAACCTTTTCCTCCAGTTGATGAGTTCCTTTCCAGACTAACATTTAAAGCATATCTCCTCACTTTTTCCTTGGTTCCACTTCTCTATCTCCAGACTTTTCTCCCTGCCATTCTTTTCTTACTCCTTTTAATATATTATCTTCCCACATTAGAAGGTAATCTCTTTGGGAGTAAGTAATTTTTATTTCTTTTTGTTGTATTTATATCCCCAGAATCTAGCTTAGGGCCTAGAATATAATACATGCTCCCTTCTAATTTCTGCCTTCCTCATTTTCAATAATAACAACATATACCTATGAATAGTGTATGTGTGTCTGTGTATACACACTAATACATGTGTGTAGACATAGATGCCTCTAAGTATTTGTTGCTAGAAAAATGTAAATAAATGTATACAAGAGATCAGAAATGGCAAATGACAACCCATTCTCCCTCATAGCCCATAACTAACAAGGATACTTTTATCATCATAGTGCCTTATAGAGTTTTTCTAGCTTACTAGCTAGAGCTTTTCAAAGCTTGAATAGTCTTTATCTTCAAGTGCCTGGATCACTTTAGGAGACACCCCAAACCAAATTTGCCTTTCATAGACTATTTGGACTTTCCTCAGCTCTGAGGAAGTAATTAGAAATGATTATCTTACCTGGTTGCACTAGCATGGCTATACTCATCCAGGCACAGAGATAAAAATGAATGGACATATTAATTAAATAAAAGGGACAAGCAAAAAATAAGAAGGAGATTGCATTTGCACATAGGTTTATAGGCAGTCTTTGTTTTTGTTTAGTTATACTTACTTTGTGGTTCTAATTCTAGGATCCCCCACATTGCACCTCTGTATCCTAATCTAGTCACACCTAAATTGTTCGGTAAAGGTTAGTGAATGTCATATTCATCATTCTCATTGATTATGTGCAGAATTATCATTCTTGGTCTCCACAGCCTTATGAGTGCTTTGATGACTCTTTCCTGCTAGGCTATGTGCCAGTACTGAAAGGACTTGTTATTTTGTTTTGATATAGCAAGTTCTCTGTGGTCCCTTGGTCCTTGTCCATACCTCCTGACATCAGCAGATAGGATACTACCATATTGAAATGATCTACATGCACTCCAAAGGATGAGAGGATTTTGGTAATTCTCTGCCATTGACAATCAATTAAGCATAGACTATTGAAACATTTAGCATTAGATTTGTCAAGACTTCAGAAAATAATCTTTTTGATTGAGGATTCCAACATATTATATAATCATGTAGGACTCAAGGATTGTACCAAGGTATAGCATGTTCCTAGAGAAAAAAAAGTATTTCATAACTCAATTTTAATAGCTTTTATCTAGATGTCTCTAAGAACACCAACTCATTTAAACTCACAACAATACTCCTGGTGCTCCAGTGCAATTAGTGAATACATATATCATATATGTCATAACATATATCATATTAGTAGTAATATTATTGTAGTTTTATTATGAAAATAGTTTTTACTCCCATGGACTCCCTGAAAGAGTCTGGGGACTTCAAAGGGATATCCAGACTACCCTTTGAAAACCATTGCCTAGAACATTAAGTGATCAAGTGACTTGCTCAAGGTTAACATAAACAGTATGTATTGTAGCATCCATGTTTCTGAGAGGGGTTAAAGCTGCATCACAGAATTCCATAGAGCCCCCCAGAACTCTAAGGGAGGGGGCAGTTAAGGGCATTTGGAGTCCTGGTATAAAAGCCAGGTCAGCCCTCTTGCAATAGTCTGGACTCTTGGTTCTTGGCACATTCACTAATTCCAATACTATACAAACTATTTGACGCAATAAGGAAAGAAGGAGTTCTACCAAACTCCTTCTATGACACAAATATGGTACTGATCCCAAAGCGAGGTAGAACAAAAACAGAGAAAGAAAACTAAAGGCCAATCTCCCTAATTAACATAGATGCAAAAATCTTAAACAGAGTACTAGCAAAAAGACTCCAGCAAGTGAGCACAAGGGTTATTCATTATGATTAGGTGGGATTTATATCAGGAATGCAAGGATGGTTCTACATTAGGAAAATCATCCACATAATTGACCATATCAACAAGCAAACCAACAAAAACCACATGATTATCTCAATATATGCTGAAAAAGCTTTTGACAAAATATAACACTCATTCCTCCTGAAAACACTAGAAAGTATAGGAATAGAAGGGCCTTTCCTAAAAATAATAAATGATATATAACTAAAACCATCAACAAACATCATCTGCAATGGGGATAAGTTAGAAGCATTCCAAATAAGATCAGGAGTGGAACAAGGATGCCCATGTCACCTCTATTATTTGACATTGTACTGGAAACACTAGCAGTAGCAATTAGAGAAGAAAAAGAAATTGAAGGTATTAAAATAGGCAATGAAGAGATCAACCTATCACTCTTTGCAGATGATATGATAGTCTACTTAAAAAACCCTAGAGAATCAAGTAAAAAGTTAGTAGAAATAATCAACAACTTTAGCAAAGTTGCAGGATACAAAATAAATGCACATAAATCATCAGCATTTCTATATAATTCTAACACATCGCAGCAGGAAGAGGTAGAAGGAGAAAATTCATTTAAAATCACCCTAGACAATATAAAATACTTAGGAATCTATCTCCCAAGACAAACACAGGAATTATACAAACACAACTATGAAACCCTTTCCACACAATTAAAACTAGATCTAAACAATTGGAAAAACATTGAGTGCTCATGTGTAGGACAAGTTAACATAATAAAAATTATTATCCTACCCAAATTAATTTATCTATTTAGTGCTATACCTATCAAACAACCAAAAAAGTTTTTACGGAATTAGAAAAAAAAAACTATAACAAAGTTCATTTGGAAGAACAAAAGACCAAGACTATCAAGGGAAACAATGAAAAAAAATATGAAGAAAGGAGGCCTAGCAGTACCAGATCTTAAACTGTACCTCAAAGCAGTAGTCATCAAAACAATATGGTACTGGCAAAGAGACAGAAAGGAGGATCACTGGAATAGACTAGGGGTAAGTGACCTCAGCATGACAGTTTTCGATAACCCCAAAAAAACCAGCTCTTGGGACAAAAATCCGCTATTTGACAAAAACTGCTGGGGAAATTGGAAAACAATATGGGAAAGATTGGACCTAGATCAACATCTCACACCCTATACCAAGATAAACTCCAAATGGGCGAATGACTTGAATATAAAGAAGGAAACTATAGGTAAATTGGGTGAGCACAGAATTGTATACTTGTCAGATCTATGGGAATGGAAAGATTTTAAAACCAAGCAAGAGTTAGAAAAAAAATTACAAAATGTAAAATAAATAATTTTGACTACATTAAACTAAAAAGGTTTTGTATAGACAAAACCAATGCTACCAAAATAATAAGGGAAACAACAAATTGGGGAAAATCTGTATAACAAAAAACTCAAATAAAGGTCTAATTATTCAAATATACAAGGAGCTAAATCAATTGCACAAAAAATCAAGCCAGCTCCCAATTGATAAATGGGCAATGGACATGAATAGGCAATTCTCAGATAATCAAAACTATCAACAAGCACATGAGAAAGTGTTCTAAATCTCTAATAATTGGAGAAATGCAAATGAAAACAACTCTGAGGTATCACCTCACACCTAGCAGATTGGCTAAAATGATAGCAGGAGAGAGTAATGAATGTTGGAGGGAATGTGGCAAAATTGAGACATTAATGCATTGCTGGTGGAGTTGTGAACTGATCCAACCATTCTGGCTGGCAATTTGGAACTATCCTCAAAGGGCTTTAAAAGACTCTGCCTTTTGATCCAGCCATAGCACTGCTTGGATTATACCCCAAAGAGATAATAAGGAAAAAGACTCGTACAAAAATATTTATAGCCACATTCTTTGTGGTGGCAAAAAATTGGAAAGTGAGAGAATGTCCTTCGATTGGGGAATGGCTGAACAAATTGTGGTATCTGTTGGTGATGGAATACTATTTTGCTCAAAGGAATAAAAAACTGGAGGAATTCCATGTGAACTGGAAAGACCTCCAGGAATTGATGCAGAGTGAAAGGAACAGATCCACAAGAACATTGTACACAGAGACTGATATACTGTGGTACAATTGAACATAACGGACTTCTTTACTAGCAGCAATGTAAGGATCCAGAGCAATGCTGAGGGACTTATGAGAAAGAAAACTAGCCACATTCAGAGGAAGAACTGTGGGAAGAGAAACACAGAAGAAAAACAACTGCTTGAACACATGGGCTGTTGGGGATATTATTGGGGATGTAGACACTAAACAATAACTCTAGTCCAACTATCAATAATATGGAATTTGGTCTTGATCAATGATACATGGAAAACCCAGTGGAATTATGCATTGGCCAAGGTGGGTTAAGGAGGCTTGAGGGAGAGGGTAAAAACATAAAAATATGTAACTAAGGGAAAATATTCAAAATAAAATAAAAATTTTAAAGTGCACATTCCCACTCTTTTCTTCCCTGGCAGAGCTGAGAGAGGAAGTTTGAGTTTAACAAGATTCCAAGCTGGAGGAAATACCATAACATCTTAGAAACCTTGAGTTCTGTCCTTTCATAGATCTCGACCTTAATTCAAAAACAACTACATCTATAGAGCCCTCTATAGTTCAACTACCTAATCCTTCCACAACAGGTAGCTTGCCCAAAAGGCAATACGTGTTTTCACTGTGGTTCAGTTCTCTTCCCTCAGTACTCCCAAGATTCTGTATCTTGACATTTCTTCAAGTGGCATCCCTTTGGGACCTTTTTCCTTCTCTTCCCAGGATTTCCATCTTATCTCCATTAAGAAAACACCCTCTGTACTCAAATCCCTGTTTTGAGAACTGAAGTTTTAGTCATTCAGCACAAGTCAGACACAGTTCACACTGGGAAATATAGGTTTGTTGTTCTCCAACTCTGCCCCATCTATAGACATTTGTGAAATCTTTGAAAAGTAAAAGAAATCTTTGAAGAATGAAATAAATTCTCATATTCATCAGGTGAGTTGAGCTGCTCATGAACATATTGTTCATATTGGACAAATAATTCTCATCATTATTATTTCCCTAAGGTTTGGATAATGTGCATGCAGCATTCACACTGAAGGGGTTTTGAAAGAAGATATTTTTCTGAAGCCAGTTCTCCTGTGACATTGTAGGAGAGAAGATACTGTAGGAATCTGAGGAGACTAGAAAGCACTGCTGAACTTGGTTAGCATTTTATCAGAAACAATTTTTCCTGAGAGTATTTAAGGCATTCAATTTTAAATAGAGTTGTAAGGGGGAAATCCTTCTGCTCAAGCAAAATGAATGGTGTTATCTTGTATTAGGATATAGTCGAAGACATCCTCCTCTTTTCCTTTGATTGTGGGTTAGTGTCTAGTTTCCAATTCCAGAGGTCCACACATAGTGAATTCAGTATTGCCTAAAATGAAGATATAGCTAACTTATATTGAGAATTATTGCAAAAACATTTTTACATTTTCCTTCTTCGTCTCCTAAAAATGATTTATTTAAACCCTTAAAGATACAAATATCAGAACTTGCCTAAAAATATACACATATTCCTATGTTCTCCTGCCTCCCAAAGTTAGATATTTTCAATTTTCTCTTTTTGGCATAAAGTCTTTATTTCTCATTGTTTAAAGACATAACAAATAAATACTTTTTCCTCTCCATTTCCTAGCCATCTCTATACTTTATCACTGCATGTGTTCTTAAAAGAAGAAATCCTCTTTCATCAAAAAATATGTTTTCTTTGACCTTAAACCCAGTTCTTTTAACTTTTTTTTCACTTATGTTTCTCATACCTTTTGGGGTTGAGGATTACAATTTTTCCATTACAATGTAATCTCCATGAGATCAGGGACAATACTTGACAAAATAACTGACAGATAAGTACTTAATAAATGGTTTCTTGATAAATCTGTACCTTTTCTGATCAGGCCATCATCTCTACCTCCTCCTCAGAAAATTTGCACTCCACCACTGGAACCACCATAGGTTCTGATAGACATTTTATATTCTCTTTCCTTGATCCAAGGCTCTATTTCACTTCCCAGCTATCTCCATTTTACCATCTCCACCCCTTCTCCCACCCTTTCTAGTTCCCCTTAATATGTTGTCATACTCCAGTACTCCATTAGAATATAATAAAAACTTTAAGAGTAAGGATGTTCTTGTTTCCTTGTATTTGTATCCCCAGAACAAAACCTAAGACAAAATAAGTATTTAATAAATGTCTTTTGTTTGTTTCTTTTTCACTTCTTTTTCCTTTCTTTCCTTTCTTTTCTTCCTTCCCTTCTTCCTTCCTACATTCCTTTTTTCCCTCTTATCTTCCTTCCTAAAGTTTTTCTCTATTTATCTATCCATATCTATTTTACGTTTAATTTTTTAGTTAACTACAAAATTTATCTCTAGTAAGTTCAGTGACACCTACATGTTCTTTACTTCCTCAGTACTTGCAGGTTTAATGATTTTTGTCAATGTGAATATTCCTCATTCATGCAGATAGTAACCCTTTTACAGTTCAATAAATGGTCTTCCAGATTCCAGTATCCAGAAAACTTCAGCATCACTGTGGCAATCTGGTGATGAGTCACCCCAAACTTGGTTAGACTGATCCTCAGACATCAGACATGGTCTATTGACTTGCCTTTCCCATTTTGCTAGAATCTGTCAGGGCTTATCCTCTACTGGCATAATCCTTGAAAAACAAGGTTCAATCTTAATGATGTTATGTGGCACTGGAATTGGGTTTTGTTTGGTAACAATGTCATTAATAATAATAAATACATGACATTTTAAGTTCCTTTTTTCCAAGAGTTTAAAAACTTCATCTGTTATAAGTTTTTCTCACAAGTGCACTATGAATAATAGGTAGGGGTGAAGAGGACCAGACCTATAGTTTCCTCGGTATGTGGAACTTTCAGATGAAGAGTTTCAGGTTGAAACCTCCAGTGTAATGTACAGCTTTAGAGAGCTACCTCAAGCACTGAGAGATTAAATGACATGCCCTGGGTCATGTAACCATTGTGTCCCAGATTCAGGATATGAAACTAAGTTTTCCTGACATCAAGATTTCGCTATCCAGTATACCATTTCATACATGGAGTCAATGAGGAGTTAAATTCTTTAAAAGATTGTATAGTTAAATAGGTGACAATATTGAGACTGGAATCCAGATTTGTTGACTACCTGCCAGGCTTATTTTCCTTTGGATTATATTTCCTGCAAAATGCATCTTTTGCTCAGGAGGGATTTCAGATGAGGGGTTAGATTATATCCTCTGTGTCAGTGTTTCAAAGTTTAGGCCTCAGGCTGTGTCTCATGTAGTCTTTTCTGCCTGAAAGCCTCTGTTTCCACATGAGCTTTCATCTTAATCCATGGATTTAACTAGCTTGTCTACTTTCCCACCATTCCCACTCTCTCATGGTTGTGAGTTTAGCTTCATAGGTCACTTTGAAATGAATGTGCATTGTATTTTTATGAAAAGAAAAGTTTTCCATGCCCTAGGCCCATGAGGGAACATTTATGTTTCTTCCCTTAAAGGCAAAGATGTATTTATAAACTATTTTTCATTGGAAATTTCTGCTGTGACTTCTATGAATACTCTATGACAAATCAGGTATCTTTATGTGAAAATGATGGCAAAATGGGATAAGTCAATATGGAAAAGTTCCTGATTTCTTTCTTTTAAGATTTATAACTCTGACCCCCATTTTCCTTTGTTTTTCCTGTTTGGGGGGTAGTTATATGACTAGAAGAATTTAGATTCAGTGATCACTTGCATTCAGTAAAACTTTTCAAATAGTGCAAATTGTGTATTTTGCTAATTGAATCAGAGGAGATTTCGAACTAAGTGGAAACTTAGAAATACTTCTCCCATTAAAAAAAGAACCATCTTAAAAAATATTCTATGTTTCCTAATATAACCCTCTCTAATCCATTTCCAGATAGCAATTATTCAAGAAAAAAGATGGGAAACAGACTTACATGAAGTGCTTACTATGTGCCAACCATTGTACTAAACCCCTAGGTATAACAAGTGACAGAAGACAGTCCTTGCCTTCAAGAAACTCCCAATCTAATGGAGCAAATACCAAACAAATACATACAAACAAGCTATATACAAAATAAATAGTAAATAATTAACAGAGAGAAGACACTAAAATTAAGAGGCAGTGAAAAAGGCTTCCTAAAGAAGATAGGGCTTTAATTGAGGTTTCAAGGAAGACAGGGAAGGCAGTAGGCAGAGATGAAGAACCAGCTTTCTATGCATGGGGGAAAAGCTAGAGAAAATGTATAGAAGTGAAAAATGGAAAGTCCTGTATAAGGAATTACAAGGAGGACAATGTCACTAGACTGAAGGGTACGTGGTAAAGAGTAAAGTATAAAATGACTAGAAAAGTAGAAGCAAGCTGGATTATGAAGGACTTTGAAGGACTGCCTAATCTGAGAAGCAGAGGATGGAATATTTTATATAAGAAATGATAGGGAGCATGGAAGTTTATTGAAATGGGGAAGCAGTAGCGTTATATAGTTAGACTTAAACTTTAGAAAAAATCAATTTAGTGTGAATTCTCCTGAATACAGGTTCAACTAGAGGAGGTAGAGACTAGAATCTGACAGTAGATTGTTGTAGTAATTTAGGTGCAAGGTGATGAGGGCCTGTACCATAATGGTGACAGTGACCAAAAAGAGAAGAGGGCATAATAATAGAATGTTACGAAGGCAAAATTAACAAGTTTTGGCAATAAATTAGATATGGAGATGACAGATATTATGGAATACAGGTTGTGAGCCTGAGGATATGGGATAATGATATGGCTCTCTTCAGTAAGAGGGATGGGGTTAGAGGAACAGAAAATGAAGTTTGTTGGACATGTTGATTTAAGGATGTCTAGGGATATTTCAAAACATCTGAAAGGAAATTGGAGATGTGAAATTGGAGGTCAACAGAGAGGTTGGGGCAAGATTGGTAGATATGAGAATCTTCAGAATAGATGTGGTAATTTAATCCATACTGAATGGGATGGGGGTCTCAAACAATAAACCTCCACTTCTCACTTAATTTCTGGAGTCCAAGGCTGAAGTAAGTAATAGACAGCTTTGTTTTTATGTTCAGTGAAAGAGGACACCCCAGCTTTGAATGCACAGAGATGCCAGAATCTAAGTGTAAAATGGACTTTTTATAATAATATCAACTCAAAATTACCCCCTCTCCCTCAACCAATTCCTTTTTGGAGTGGTGGACAGGCAGGGGTGATGTTTACAATCTTGAGCACATGGACAGAAGCTTTACAAATCCCCAACAAATTTTCACACACCCCACTTTCCTGCTAGCTTATCAAACTTGTGATTTTCCAGGCCATAGGAATAAGTGAGGTAAGTTCAGGGAGATACATTTAAAAGGGGACACTGTATCTTTAAGAAATACTGGGAAATCTCCTGTTCTTAGTTGTATCTTGTCCCCTCCCAGAGCTTGCCTGGATTTGTTTCCAGACTGAAGCCTTCCAGATAAGTTTCTACTCAAGATATTTAGAATATAGGATAAACAAAAATTTTTATAGGAATAAGGGGTGTGGAATGTTTCTATTCAAAGAGGTAGTAATAGTAAGTCTAAATGGGGTCCTGAAACTACTGGGGTACAAGTCAGGGTGCTAATAACACCTTAGTGAAAAGGACACATTTTTATCCCACTCAATGTGAACTGATGAGATCAGCAAGTAAAGTAGTATACATGGAAAAGAGAAGAGGGAACAGGACAGAACTCTTTGCTGTGGTTCCAGAGTATGATTTGGATAAGAAGAAAAGTGAGAAGTGCTCAGAGAGATAGGAAAACCAGAAGAGAGTGGTGTCCTGGAGACATAGAGAGAAAAGAGTATCAAGTAAGAGAAAATAATCAATAGTGTCGAAGGCTACAGAGAGTCTAAAGAGAATGAAGACTGAAAAAAAAACAGATTTGGCAATTAAAAGATCAAAAGTAATGTTGGGGTTAGCATTTTCAACGGATTTATCTTTTTGGAAGTTGGATTCTAAGGAGTGAAAAAGAGAGTGGGAGGACAGGAAATAGAGCACCTACTGTAGATGTTCTTATGAAGGAGGCTACCTACAAAAAGGAGAGAAGATATAAGATGATTCTGAAAAGAGAAGGATCAAGTGATGTTTGTTTTTTTCATATAGACAAGACATAAGTAAGTTTGTAGGCAGAAGAATATGAGACATTAGACAGACAGAGGTGCTGGGGGTAAAAAGGGGACTACCAGCAGTCCAGTTCCCCTTGGGGGACAATTAAGCAAAAATGGAATGAGAAGAGCTAGAGACCCAGTAGGTTTGCAGTGGCTGATCTGAAGTGCTATCTGCTGATTTTAATTTTTATATCATTTTTCTCAATATTACATCAATGTTGTCATGAATTCCATTCCCACCATACATCTTATCTTTGGAGACAATGTGTTAGGTGTGTTTGATGTATCTCTTGGGCCACAGCGGTGAGAAAGTACAGGCCTTTTCATGGGAGACAATTTCTTCATATTTCATTCATTGTTCTTTTATATTAAATTACTGTACCAAATTGGGTCTGGGAGGGGGGAAACTTGGAGACTGTTCTGACCTGTTTTTGCAGGCACCTGTGTATGAGAATCTGAGTTAGAGTTTTAAAATCTTTAACATTAGCTCACTATATGCTGGTTTGTTGTGAAGTGATTTCAGTGGAAGTTTCTGTATTATATATAAATGTGGGGTTTATTTAGGGGTTTGTGGGAGGTCTGTGGGTGGCCTTGCTATTAGCCTGTATTGTTTTTCTGTGTTTCCCTGGAGTGGAGGAAGGCTATTGATTACAATAATTTCAGTAAAAAGGGATGCTGGTGAGAAAAGAGTCACATAGGGGAAACTGAATGGAACATTCACCCTTCTAACACCTCCTATGCTGGTTTAATAACTGGTGACGAGCTGTGCTAACATCATGAGTTTTGACGGCTTCCCGCATTAACCCCCTCAAAATACCCAGATAAACAAGTGATAAATCATATGTTTTCATCTGNTACTGTGTATGGGAATCTTAGTTAGAGATTTAAAATCTTTAACATTAACTCACTATGTGCTGGTTTGTTGTGAAGTGACTTCTAGGGGAATTTCTATATTACTATATGTAAGGGTGGGAATTTCCTAGGAGTTATAGGGGGCCTGTGAGGAGGCTCTGCTATTAGCCTGTATTGTTTTTCTGTATCTCCCTGGGGTTGTGTAAGGATATTGATTACAATAATTTCAGTAAAAGGGAATGTTAGTGAGAAAGGAGTCACATAGGGGAAACTGAGTGGAGCATCCATCCTTCTGACACTGATGTGCTAATGTCATACCTGGTGATGAGCCTTGCTAAACATCAGGGGAATTGATGGCTTCCGGTATAGAGGGGGAAGTCATTTGGAGGAAATAGAATGGAATGGAATTGCTTGAGCTGGCATAGGGGTTAAGTATAGTAAGGCATAAGGCTAACTGATCACTGACATGGTCCAAGTCCAAGAGTGCATGCTATGTGTCATCATTATTCTCCAACTCAGTGTTACATATGGGGCATTTCCCCAATTCCCTTTTGATCCAAGTGGATGCACACATTTCTGCTTCAGTCATGTGTTTCTGCAGGAATCTTCTTGATGCCACTTTTTTTACTGTCTTTTAAGTTGGAAAACCCGCTCCTGTCATCTCTCCTCTAAGACTGAGTAGAAGTACAGGTCTATCACAGTCCTGGGTTTCTGCCACATTTTATCAAGTGCTTCTAGAAAAGAATGGAGTAAAAAAATGATAAATATCCCTTCCTAACTGGTTGCACTCTGAAAGAAAGTACAAAGGGTAAAAAAAAAGCAGAGACAGAGAGACAGGAACGAGAAACAGAGGCCAAGAGACAACATCTTATTTTTACAGACCATGTGGAAAAGTGATGGATTCTCAGTCAGCTGATTATATGGCAGAAGCCCCAACCTCTCACATTCAATCATGCAGGACTAATGATCATGCTACCATTCCATGAGGTATATCCCTTAGATACCTCCAAATAATAATCTTGTCCACTTGGTTGGAGAACTAATCAAACTGGCTGGGATGCTGCACTTTTACATTAATAATAAGATGAGGACCTAGTCTCTAATGTATTAATAAACTTTGCTTTGAGCTTTAAAAGACTATCTGCCTTTTGATCCAGCCATAGCACTGTTTGGTTTATACCCCGAAGATATAATAAGGAAAAAGACTTGTACGAAAATATTTATAGCTGTGCTCTTTGTGGTGGCAAAAAATTGGAAAATGAGGGAATGTTCTTCAATTGGAGAATGGCTGAACAAATTATGTTATCTGTTGGTGATGGAATACTATTATGCTCAAAGGAATAATGAATGGTAGGAATTCCATGTGAACTGGAACAACCTCCAGGAATTGATGCAAGTGAAAGGAACAGATCCAGGAGAACACTGTACACAGAGACTGATATACTATGGTACAATTGAACATAATGGACCTCTTTACTAGCAGCAATGCAAGGATCCAGAGCAATGCTGAGGGACTTATGAAAAGGAAAACTAACCTCATTTGGAAGAAGAACTGTGGGAATTGAAACACAGAGGAAGGGGGCAGCTGGGTAACTCAGTGTATTGAGAGCCAGGCCTAGAGACAGGAGGTCCTAGATTCAAATCTGGCCTCAGACACTTTCCAGCTGTGTGACCCTGGGCAAGTCATTTGACCCCCATTGCCTACCCTTACCACTCTTTTGCCTTGGAGCCAATACACAGTATTGTTAGGAAGATAAGGGTTTAAAAAAAGAAGAAACACAGAGGAAAAACAACTGCTTGAACACATGGGCTGATGGAGATATTATTGGGAATGTAGCCACTAAATGATAATTCTAGTCCAACTATCAATAATGTGGAATTAGATCTTGATCAATGATATATGTAAAACCCAGTGGAATTGTGCATTGGCTATGGGGGTTGGGGGAGAGGGAAAGAACATAAAACATGTAACTATGGGAAAATATTCAAAATAAAAATTTAAATTAAAAAATAAAAATAAACTTTGTTTTGGTGGACCAACTGCATTAGCTTTCACATTAGCAAATTTAGTAGTGTATACTACTATAAAAGTCAAAGGCAATCATCACCACAACATGCTGTTCAGAATTTGCCATCCATTCTTCGTACATTATATTCATACATACTACAGATACAAATTATGCAGCCTAGTATGGCAACATTTTTGGTGAACTATTCATTTGTTTCTGTGGGCTCTGGTTCTCAGTCTTTTAGAACATGGATATTTTATTGTATTGTTTTCTGACTACATATATTAGGTCAGTATTTGCCAAAATTTCTGGAGAAATTTTACAAATTACGGGGACAGATTTGAAATTGGGACCATCCCCCACAAATATCCACATCACCAATTGCCTTTCAGGCATCTTGAACTGAATGTCCATTAGACATGTTAAACTGAGCACATGCAGCAAAATTAATTATCTTTTCTCCTAACCCCATCCTTCCATAGTACTGTATTATTGGGAATATATACACTTCATCTTTTAGGGAAATGTTTGTTGCTGCTTTTCTTTTTTGCCATTTCAGAGGAAGTCTCTGATTTGTCCACTTTGTTAGAGAATCAAACTTTAGAAATGAGTTTTTTAATTTTTTTCAAGCCCACATAGCATTTTGAATTTGAGACAGCCATCATTCAAGAGATCCAATCTGAAATTTTAATTAGGGAAATAACCTAAAGGGGAGATATATAGATGAAATACTAGCCTAATTATTATAAAAGAAAAAAAAGTTCAACATATAGACAAATGGGGGCAGCTGGGTGACTCAGTGGATTGAGAACCAAATCTAGAGATGGGAGGTCCTAGGTTCAAATCTGACCTCAGATACTTCCTAGCTGTATCATTCTGAGCAAGTCACTTGACCTGCATTGCCTAGCCCTTACCACTCTTCTGCCTTGAAACCAAAGCACAGTATTGACTCCAAGACAGAAGGTAAGGGTTTAAAAAAAACAACATATAGACAAATAATGGAAAAACTAGAGCAAAGTAAAAGGTATCGCACATTGAATTTTCTAAATATTCTAGTAGCATTAACTATCAAAACTATCCAACACTAGAGAAAAATTAGAAAATGGATCAATGGATTAAATTATAGAAGCAAGTTTTAACCACAATAATGTTTGATAATTTCAAGAACACAAGTTGATGGGTAACAAACTCAATATTTAATAAAAAAAACTGTGAAGGAAACCTGCATGATACTTTGGTGAAAAATAAGATTAATCAAGTGTGGAGCAAAGATAGAACAGTGAAGTCAGCAATTTTGTTGAGCTCTCCCAACTCATCCCTCCAAAGAATTTTTTTTAACTTCTTAAACTGAATTTTGAGAGAGATAACCAACAAAAAGTCATAATGAATCACTCTTTCCAGTACAGGGAAAGAGGTCAAGAGAGGTCTGTGAACACTCAGGAGGGATCAGGCCCAAAGCACAGTGTGGCAAAAGCAGAAGGTTGAAAAAGAAGCAGAACCAAAAGAACAAATTTATATGCTGACTTTCACTGAGTAAGGGAAGATTGTATTAAACAGAAAAAAATTCGTGAAAAAAACCATGAAGAACATGATTTTTTCCTTATTAAAATTAGGTATATATTGATACGCCTTTGCTTAATTGTTAAACTTTATTTGCATGTATAGTCATGTAATATTTTTTTTGTTTATTTCATTTGTTTGTTTATTTTCCTTTATTCATGTATTGGCTTGGTTTGAGAATTTGTAACTGCTGTTCTTTTTTCAAATTACTGTGAATTCATTACTGTGAAGAGTTCTTGTTCATATTAGAATGTATATGGCTATTGATAAAAGTTAAAATTATCAATAAAATGTCTTTACAATATGATTTCCTTGTAGGCAAATTTTATTCCTTTAAGACTTTCTTTAGAACAGGGGCGCTTAACCTTTTTTTTTTTCTTTTTGTAGTCCTCTTCGGCCATTTGGCAAAACTTAAAGACTGCTCATGAAATATTTATTTATATACATAAATCAATATTGAAGAAGAGGCAAAATTTCTGTTAGATATTAATGTAAATTAAAAAGGTTTATTTTTCATCTTACTTCACAGAAGCTCCTGAAATCTACTCACAAGCAGTCTGTGGATCCCATTTGATAAGCTTTTGCTTTACCATGATTCTTCTCATAAAATCAGACTTTATCATACATTAATTTACTCAGTGGAAATATACAACAATTGAAGTACACAACTATTGAAGTACAAAATAGAGAGGAAATAGATTCAAAAGATATTCACTAAAGATTAATAGAATTCTATGGGCACTTTTTCTGGTACAACATAAACTTATGTGAGAATATACCAACTCCTGACTATTGATGCCAGATGGAAAGAGCATCACATGGTCTAACCTCCCTATTATCTACATTCTAACATACAGTTGAGGGGAAAACAAAACAAAACAAAACTTGGAATCTCTAACCAAAACAGTAATCTGTCCATGGTGCTAGTCACTAAAGTTTTGAAAGGCTTCCTAGAAGTGTAGACAGTAAATCATCTTCTCTTAGCAAAGGGATTGTTTCCATTTTAGATGCTATAGCCATGAGGTTCAGTTCATAGTACAGAGAACTTAATTTTACTTATTCTCTGCCCCTATCAATGCTGAGTGACTTTTACATAAAACTTTTCCCAAGAAGAATCATTTGAATTTCAGTGGACATCTATGAGAACATGATACAATTAATCAATTTATTTCAATAAAAAATGTAAGTGTCTATTATGTACCAAGGACTGTGCTAAGTGCTAGGGATACAGAAAGAGACAAAAGACAATCTCTGCCCTCATAGAGATTACAAGCTCTTAAGGGAGACAACATGCAAACAAATATGTACAAAGCAAGCTTTACAAAGGATGAATAGAAAATAATTAACAGAGGGAAGGAACTAGAGTTAAGAACATTTCTTAATTTCAGTTCCTTACCTCTGTTAAAAGTTGTAAAAATTGTAGCATTTCCTAAATTGAAGTACCTGCATATGATTACAGGAAGGATTATCTTTATTTGTAAATAAAAGTCTTTCTAGTTGTATTTTGTGTCATTTTCTCCATTTCTGCCATACAGACCCACATTGAATCCTGTGGTCCTTCCAGAGATTCTATAGTTACTGGTAATGGGTATTCAAATCTTATATGTGGCACTACAATAAATAATTTGAAGCCATAAGAATGAAGGTATCTTTTAGGTCCTACTCTTTGCATCCATGTGATTATAATAATTAAAAGTGATATTTTTAAATTTGCATATGTATTTTTAAAGGCCACCTTAAAATATGTTAAGTTGGGAATTACTTAGGAAACACTAATACACAAAACAACTCACTTTACTGGATCTACTTTTCCCTGAGTTCAGAAGTTAATCCATAGATCAATAGGACCTCATTCCTTCTCATCAATGTTTCAGTGTATGACAATGGCCAAAGGCATGCAACTAGGTAAATAACATATCAAAGTCATGTAAGGGCATTATTACAGTCTGGTGATAGAATGAAGAAAGAAGGCTGCTATGAATTGAAAGGCAAGCTATTGTCTAAACAAAAACAGCTTTTATTAATAGTAACTATAAATAAAAAGTGAATGATAATTTAGGCTTTAATTTTATTCATTTACAAAGTTCACTCAGCATGCTCACTCAGTGGGAAACCATTTTTTATTGACATCCATTCTTTTACTTTCTTTAAACTTTCCAACTGAACAAAACATTTCATCTATTTTTTAATACTAAAGGTTTGACCTGTTGCTATGTAATAAATAGAAGCTAGGCATGAATCTCATTGTTAAGTCACAAAGCTTCCTCAATCCCCCCTCCAACATTTAACTTAAACATTTAACTCAATTTGCATAGAAAGTACTAGGGTGACTAACTGGAATAAATCAGAGACTGGAAAAAGTCATGGAATCCTGAACCTTAGCATTTCCATTTTTCTTTGGCTAAAGTAGCATGGTCTAATAGGAGGGCTGGGCTGGATGTTAGAACTAGGATCAGAATCAGATCTTCCCTCTACCTAGTTTTAGGATTCTAGTTAAATCACTTAACCTCTCTAGTTTCAATTTCCACATCCATAATTTAGGTCTTGATTTAAGTGAAAATACTCTTCCATTTCATGTCACATAAACAGTCTCCATAAATGAAACATGAATACATGAATATAAGACACGAACTAAGGGCATGGGACATGGAAGAAGGCACAAAAATATTGAAAAATAAATAACTGAACACTTTTAAGTGCTCACTATGTACCCAGGACTGTCTAGTTATAAGCATTAGAGCTAATGGCACTGCAACAGAACAACTACTAGTACTTGAACATGAGGTGAATTAGGATTTTCATTTGCAACATCTATAACCAAATTTTGTTGGGTCACACCTTTTCTACCTTCTAAAACTCAACTTTGATTCTTCAGGGCAATAAGAGAGAGCCCCATATTTAAATAATTGAAAAAACATTAATTATTCATGAGTAAGACTAGCTAATATAATAAAAATGACAATCCTACCCAAATTAATTTATTTATTCAATGCCATATCTATCAAACTACCAAGAAATGTTTTTTATAGAATTAGAAAACAATATAACAGAGTTCATTTGGAAGAACCAAAGATCAATAATATATAGAGAACTAATGAAAAAGAATGGTAAGGATGGTGACCTAGCCATACCAGATCTTAAACTGTACTATAAAGCAGTGGTCTTCAAAATGATATGGTACTGGCTAAGAGACAGAAGGGTGGATCAATGGAATAGACTAGAGGTAAATGACCTCTACAAGCTTGTGTTCAATAAATCCAAGGATCCCAGCTTCTTGAACAAGAATTCACTATTTAACAAAAACTACTGGGAAAACTGGAAAACAGTATGGGAAAATTAGATTTAGAACAACATCTTTCACTTTATACCAAGATACATTCAAAATGAGTAAATGACTTAAAGAGCAAATGTTTAAATAAATTAGGAGAACATAGACTAGTACACCTGTCAGATCTATGGAAAAGGAAGGAATTTAAGACCAAGCAAGAGATAGAGAGCATTACAAAATGTAAAATAAATTATTTTGATTATATTAAATTAAAAGGTTTTGAACAAGCAAAACCAGTGCAACCAAGATTAGAAGGGAAACAACAAACTGGAGGGTGGGGGGAGGCTATAAAAAATTCTCTGACAAAGGTCTAATTTCTCAAATATATAAAGAACTAACAAAATTTACAAAAAAATCAAGCTACTCCTTAATTGACAAATGGTGAAGGGATATGAATAGGCAATTTTCAGATGAAGAAATCAAAACTATCAATAAGCAACAAAGAAAAAGTGTTTTAAATCCCACCTGATTAGAGAAATGCAAATCAAGACAACTCTGAGGGACCACCTTACACCTAGTAAACTATAGAATATGACAATAAAAGAAAATAATATATGTTGGAGGGAATGTGGCAAAATTGGAACACTAATACATAGCTGGTGGAGTTGTGAATTGATTCAACCATTCTGGAAGGGAATTTGGAATTATGCCCAAAGGGCTTTAAAAGACTGTATGCCCTTTGGTCCAGCTATAGCACTGCTGAGTACCCCAAAGAGATAATAAAGAAAAATGTTTGCACAAAAATATTTATAGCTACACTTTTTGTGGTGGCAAAAAATAGGAAAACTAGGGACTATCCATCAATTGGGGAATGGCTGAACAAATTGTGGTATATGTTGGTGATGGAATACTATTGTGCTGTAAGGACTGATGAACTGGATGATTTCTATATGAACTGAAAAGACCTCTAAAAAATGATGCAAAGTAAAAGGAGCAGAACCAGGAGAACATTGTACACAGAAAGTGAAATATTATGGAATGATCAAATGCAATAGACTCTGCTACTAATAACAATGCAATAATCAAGAACAATCCCAAGGGATTTATGAGAAAGAATGCTATCCACATCCAGAGGAAGAACTGTGGGATTAGAAACCCAGAATAAAAAACACATGAATGATCATGCAACTCGATGGATATATGATTGGATGTTTTTGGTTTTAAAAGATTATTCTATTACAAATATGAATAATATGGAAATAGATTTTGAGCAATAATACATGTTTAACCTAGTGGAATTGCTTGTCAACTCTGGGAAGGGGGAGGGAAAAGAGGAGGGAGAGAACATGAAACATGCAACTCAGGAAAAATATTATTAAGTAATTGATTGATTGATTTTTTTTAAATAGAAAGAACCCCTTGGTTAAAACTTTGGTTGGAAAGGAGTGAACCTAGCAGAAACCTGGTTTAGCTAGTACTATATCAGAGCTCAGCCCGCTCTTCTGACCAAGGGATATAGAGAAAGACCATAAAAGGAAAAATGATTAAGGGTTGGGGTCTCAGAAAGGAGAATACCAGGAAAAGTAATCAAGGGCCAATACTAAAATGGTTTAGTTAACATTTTTGGACAGGCTGTAACCTCTGAAGTACTCAGCAAATGAGGAAACAGGGTGTGGGTGGGGCTAAACTTAGGAAATATATCTTGTTGCTCCTGCCCTCAAGGTGTGCTTGTCACCAGACTTGTAGGGGGACCTCCTCTTACAGGGATGTAAATAAAGGGCTTTTCTACTAAAAAAATAATTTCAAACATGATTACATTAAACTGGTATTTTTTTCCCTCATTTCTTAGTTTATGTTACACATTTTCATAGTTTCTTCCTGTTGTCCCTGGATTTGTGAAATTGTAGTGTTTCAAGAAGATTGTAAAAAACAAAAAAATTCTCCTTGTTTGTTTACCTAGTACTTTTCAATAAGAATTTTTTTTTTTTTGGAGAGACTAGATCCAAGCATAGATGTTAGAGCTATTAAGTGTGTTTGGAAAGATGGATTAGGCTACACGTGATTTTTTTTCCTCTTGGCAAGAGGGAGAATCAATGGCTGTCTTTATTTGTTCTTATGTGATTATTCATCCTCGACATTCCATTACCTCTGTATAAGTAATTGAAATATTTCTTGACTACACACACACACACACACACACACACACACACAAAGTCAATGAAGTAAGCATGATTTTTAAATTCTTTACTATTCATATTGTTAGATTTAAATTATTATCCAATAACTCTAAGTATTACAATTTACAAAGTTTATTCATAATTACTTGAAGTAGAAAAAAATAAAAGAACAAAAGTAAAAGCCTGAGTAAAAGCTAGGTGAGTAAAATTCTCCTCCCTGGCACTCACTTCAACTTCCACAAACCATTCAGGGGGCTGGAGGGGGCGATTGGAGGGGGAGAGGTCCGAACTACACAAATCTTATATCTTCCCTAAGTTAGTACATTATCATAGATATGTAAATGGGATACTGGGAGAGAGAGTCCCTGGGGAGAAAAATTCTAATTATATGATATTAAGGAGAAGAGAATATGGGATTGGGGGAAGAAGATGAGTGCATTGTTCAGTGATTCTTTCAATAAGGTAATTCTTTCTCACATTTCCCTTTGAAATAGGATTTGCAGTAAAGCATAGTAATAATGAGACCTGAACCAAAAGACCAGATCTAATCTTGACTCATTGTCTAACTAGCTATTTAATCTTCCCTAAGTAATTTCAATTGAGTACTGGATTCAGAATTGGAAGTGCTACTTTCAAATCTCAAATCTAAAGGATTGTAGTGTAGAGGTGAAATTAGATTGGTTGTTGGCCTCACAGTCCAGAATTCAGGACAATACACAGATTTAAACTAAATATAAAGACAATGTTTAATAAGATGAACTGTCCAGAACTATACTAAGATGTCTTTATGTTATGGTGAGATCCCTTTCTCTCTGAAGGTATTTGAGAAGAGAGTGGAAAACTTTTTAGAACATTATAGTGAAGACTTTTGCTTAGATAGAGATTGAAAGAGATGACTCCTGAGTTCTTTTCCAGTTCCCAGATTCTGCAATCCTGAGATCATTTCACTTCACAGTCTCAGTTTTCACATCTGTAAAAATATGGAGTTTCAATTATTCTAATATTACCTTATTAAAGTAATATTTGGGATTACTGTATCAGATCTTTGCTAAACTAAATTTTTGCTAAACTACCATTTTATAAAAGCTAAAGATAAATATAAAGTATTGATTTTAGGTTTTGCAAAATTTTTCCCAATCACAATCACAAAATTTGAAGTTATAAAGTCCTTGTAAATCATTTATTTCAACTTCCTACTAAATTAAAGAACCCCTATAATATTGCTGAAAAATGAATATCTGAGGGGGAATCCCTTTTTTTCAAATTCTGATTAATATAAAGGTTAGAATAAAGTCATTTCCCACCATATGATATTTTTGAAGCATATGGAGGTCATTGCAGAAGAGAAAATACTATATAAACACATCAGCATCATTGTAATTAAACAGTAGGAGAGATGGAAGAAAGAGCAAAAATAAGAGAAGGAGG
Source organism: Gracilinanus agilis (assembly GCF_016433145.1). Taxonomy (NCBI): domain Eukaryota; kingdom Metazoa; phylum Chordata; class Mammalia; order Didelphimorphia; family Didelphidae; genus Gracilinanus; species Gracilinanus agilis. The sequence continues at coordinate 358,462,748 of NC_058132.1, forward strand.
GAGGGCTATGGGGGGAGGAGAAGATGAAGGAGAGAATCAAAGAAGTCAAAAATTAGCATTCATTCTAATTGAATATGTGAAAGGAACTGACCTTTTAAAGAACAAACTATGTACTGAATGAAAAGGCTCTTTAATTAGCAGTCTGCCTGAATTAATTCTACTTAGCAGTGGAAAATAGTGCAACATGATCTATGCCTGAATGAAGGACCCAGAGTGTGAAAAATCTTCCATTATACAGTTTGGAAGGAAGAGAGTATGTTTCTGTAATGTACAGTTGAAATAAAATATTGACTGTTGACTCTGTGATTTACACATTAGAGTGCAGGCATATCTTGGGGGCAAAGCCATAATTCACAGCTCCTCTTATACCAACAATGACAAAAATCTCTATGCCCAAACAGAAAGCTCATTGACTTTCCTAGGATAAAAGGGACCTTCACTGGGTACTAAAATGTATAGTGTTATAATAGATGTAAACTGCAGGGCCTCAGCAAATATCATTGTTCTAAGTGCTGGGATTAAAACACTTATACATAATAGAAAAGTGGTATTTATAGTTGCATTCTAAGGGCAGCCAGCCAACTTGGCAACTAGATTTAGCATTCATGCAACATCCTGCCTGAGGATGACTGTTCTCTTCTCAGGCTAGTTTCCTTAGTGACAAGGCAGAATAATCAGATAGTTTTCACTTAAGGTAAGGTTACACTGGAATCCATTGACTCACTTTGATTTCTGTGTAAGTGACTATCTCCTGGTAGGGAGTCACTTAATTCTTCAATCTTAGCTATCTTTGTAGATTTGAAATCAATACTTAGAGAACACAACTAGATTTCACCACACTGAGGTTTTAAAGTTAAAGTATTCTTGGACATAATATAATATTGTTTAATGGATTCATAGAGAATATCCATTTGGATGTTGATGCTCCAGTTCATTATCCAGAAGTCATTCTCACAGTATCTTCATGAACTTGGAAGACAAAATCAGATTCATTTTCTAGTTTTGTTTTGTTTTGTTTTTTATTTTGGACAGAGAGAAACCGACATATAAAATTCCCTAAGGCTCATCAATTTATAGGGAAAAATAGTAAGCAGAGAAATCTGCCCATTTTTTAGATGCCTAGGCCACATCAATTTAAAAGAGTCCTTTGATGATTAAAAAATGAAATATAATTTTAAAAATCATATTATTTATAGTCACATTCTTTCTCTAAGTCTAACAACAATGGTTTAAGGAAGAAGAGAGGAAGAAAATCATATCTGATGGTCAATAATTTCTAAAAAGAAATTCTTTTACAGAACAATATTAATTTAGATGGCATTTCTGAAAGGGAATGATCTTAAAAGCTCCATTAAATATAAATATGCATATATATGTAAATACATATACTTACTCACTGTAATCCTAATGCACTAGTTGGTATGATTAGGATGATGATATTTTGCCTAATAGTCTACCTTGATGTACTACGATACAGGAGGTTGGAATAAATTTCAGTGGGAAAACTAAATTCGTCCTTTGGAAAAAAATCCACCATTTTTTCTTTAGTGTCCTACTTTTACATCATTAACTTTAAGAAAGTCACATGATTATCATTCAGAGTTTTATTGGCCACAAAAGTGATTTCCAAATTGCAATTAAATTGCCAGCCCAATTAAGAATACAAGAAAAAGTGTTGAAACTTAGGACAATGGGAAAATAGAGCTGAGTTTTGTTCAAGAACTGCACTCAAAATTCTAAAGGAATAAAGCAACAACCCAAGTTGCTGAGCAGAGTACTGTGCATTTCTCTGTAGAAGAAAAGAATGGAAAAAGAAATTTAAGTTCCCCCTTTCTCAATATCTATAACTAGAAACTAAAATCCCTGAGTTTTTCCAATGGATTTTTTATCTCTTTATCCTTTACTCCACTCATGAACCCACAAATTCTCTATTCCTTATTCTGATTTTGTTATTTTTGTCTTATTACATTCCAATCCCTACCCCATCCTATTCAATAACTGGCTGACCCTAGCTTATTCTATTATTTTTTTCTGCATTTCCCTTCTTGATCTCAACCTCTATTCCTTTATCTCATCTCATTCTTTCTTAACTCTGCTAAGGTATTAAAAGAAACAATTCAATTAACCAAAAAATTTTAAAGAATACCTGATATAATTGGGAAGATAAAAATGCTGATGATATATTTTTCTGCTCTCAAAGAATTTATAGAAAGATATTTAGACATTAAATTTAAAGAAAGAGGATTAGACATATACAGAAATACAACTGTGAGCCATGTGAAAGAGTTCAGACAGAATGCTGGGTGAAATGTAGTGAGGATTGGACAACTGCCAATTAGGATGGAATATATTTGTATTTAATTCTAGATTGCATTTTGGATCATGATGTCTATGTAAGACAATGAAATGAATCTAGAATAGAGAAATAGTAAGTATTAAAATATTCTTTTGGGGGTTCCGGGTTAAGATGGCGGCAGAGTAAGACGCAGCTCTTAACCTCTCCTGACCGAAACACACAAAACTCCTCAAGGGGACATAAAAACAAGTCCAGACGAACGGAGGAACCCCCACAACAGGGCACAGCGTGGAAGGTACATGGAATCGAGGCATTTCCATGCTATAAAAGGGTGAAACAGCCCTCACGAAATCACGGGCTGAGTAACCACCCCACCCCTACCCCCTCCACACACACAACCTATAGCTCCAAAGCCAGCTAAAAAGAAATAGAGCAAGTTTGGGGCACCCATCGAGTCATTGGCAGTTCCAGGGCCTATTCCTGAGAGCAGCAAGACTTAGGACCCCATTAAGCCAAAAAACGCAAACGAAATCTGAGCGCGGGCGCAGGACGCAGGGCGCTCAGCGCAGGCTGAGCAGAGTGCAGGCACTGCAGAGGCGTGGGTGGAGGCAGACACAGCCAGGAACTAAAGCCTAAGTGGGGAACCAGTGTGGATGGGTATACGACTGTGGAAGCAGCGCCCTGAGACTTGTAAAGAAACCTCCAGCAGAGGATCAAGCAAGGGGGTCTACCAGGGGGCTTGACCTTGGAAAAAACCAGAACTCAGACCTCAGGAGCCAATAGATCGTGGACAGACACTGAGCGCGAGGATGAATCTGAGAAGCTGCTGGGGTAATGATGGCTACTCATTCTCAGGAAGTTCAGAAGAGAAAGAATAACAACAAGAAAAAGAAGTCTTTAACACTCGACAGCTTTTACACAGGGAAAATCCAGACAACAGAGCAAACAGAGGAGGAGAACAAACAAGCATCCGGACCCTCCTCAAATAAGGAAAACTCCTCACAAGCTATGGAAGAGTTCAAAACTGAGATTTTGAGGAAAATGGAAGAGATCTGGCAAGAAAGTAACTGTTTAAAAGGTAGAATCATGCAATTGGAAAGTGAGGCTCAGAAACCAAATGAACTGATAAGCAAATTGAACTCCAGAAATGACCAGATTGAAAAGGAATACCAGAAGATTATGGCCGAAAACCAGAAGATTATGGCCAAAAACTAGAAGATTATGGCTGAAAACTGAAAGATTATAGCCGAAAATCAATCCCTAAAGGCTAGAATTGAGCAAGTAGAAACTAATGATCTCTCAAGACAACAAGAACAAATAAAACAAAGCCAAAAGACTGAAAAAATAGAAGGAAACATGAAATATCTCAATGAGAGAGTGACAGACCAAGAAAACCGGTCTAGAAGAGACAATTTGAGAATAATTGGTCTTCCAGAAAAACCAGAAATTAATAGAAACCTGGACTCCGTACTAATAGAAATAATTCAGCAAAATTGCCCTGAAGTCCTACAAGAGGGCAACATAGACATTGAAAGGATCCATAGAACACCTGCGACATTCGATCAAGAAAGGAAAACACCAAGAAATATCATTGCAAAATTCAAGAGTTTAAAAGCAAAAGAAAAAATCTTACAAGAAGCCAGAAAGAAACAATTCAAATATCAAGGAGCACCAATCAGGATCACACAGGATCTGGCAGCCTCAACGCTAAAAGACCGCAAGGCGTGGAATACAATATTCAGAAAGGCAAGAGAGCTGGGCCTTCAAACACGGATCAACTACCCATCAAAACTGACTATATATTTCCAGGGGAAAGTATGGGCATTCAACAAAATTGAAGAATTCCAGGTATTTGCACAGAAAAGACCAGGGCTAAATGGAAAGTTTGATATCCAACCACAAAAATCGAGAGAAACCTGAAAAGGTAAATAAGATACAGAGGGGAAAGAAAGAAAACTTATAATTTTTAAATTTGCCTTTTTAAGGGCCTCAGTGAGATCTAATTATCTGTATTCCT
>NC_058132.1:358471949-358577970 GCF_016433145.1 Gracilinanus agilis
AGGAAGGACTGCAGGAGAGGAAACATATAAGAAAAACAACTGCTTGAACGCATGGGTCGGGGTGGACATGATTGAGGGTGTGGACTCGAAACTACCACACCAATGCAACTACCAACAATTTGGAAATTGGTCTTGATCAAGGACACATGACAAAACTAGAGGAAATGCGCATTGGCCATGGGTGGGGGGGGTGTAGAAGGGGGGGTTGAAGGGGAAAGGTGGAGCATGAATCATGTAACCATGTTAAAAATGATTATTAATAAATGTTAAAAAATATTCTTTTGGTCAGAAATAGATCCAACACCATTCTAAATAATATCAATTCTGTCTATGCATAGTGGGAACTTATTCCTGGGAACTTATATCATCTGCATACCTAGATGGAAGGATCTTTATTATCTTGATCTCTTTGTTTTTTTCTAGAATCATATCCACCATAGGTTTGCACTTTAACTCTCTTAGGACAAGTTTTATGAAAAGGTTCCCAATTCAAAGGGAATTGTTGAGTTTGTTAGGGGGAGTAGGAAAAAAAAACAGAAGGTAAGGAAAAGTCCATTCTTGGCATATAAATTCTCACATTACAATAGATAGACTGGGAATTTGAAAATTGCTTCATCTAAGCTTCCAGTTGCAACCACAGAGCCTTCTTTCTAGGAGCATACATTCATTCAACTCCACAGGCATGATACATTTCAGGTAGATAGAGAATGGTGCTAATAACATAATGGACATACATTTGTTTTGCATGTGATATTTTTTTCTTTCTACCCCTTTTAAAAGCAGGTCTTTAGAAATGGTCAGAGAGAGAAGATGGATCAGAACAAGTAGGTTCTCATTATTAAAAACACAACTCCAGGCATAAACTACTAATGAAGTTGAGAAAAGATATCAAACATCATTTTACATGCATGTGGGACTATAGTAATTTGCTTACTGGAAGAAAGTTTTGATCCCAAAGATATTTTCTTAGATTCAGGATAGACCAGGGACACTGTGCTGATTGAGAGGAATTCCACTAGGCTCCTTTATAATTTGACTCAGTGGATTTCCTAGGATTATTTATAAGTTTTCATGCTGACTAGGGTATGTTAATTAAAAGGAATTCTACTATAACTCATATAAAACTCATATAAAAGTTTAGACTGAGATAATTCAAGCATCAAAAGACCTTCGGTCAAAGGACAGGCAAATATTATGGAACTTCTCTAGCTAGCTAAGGTTCATCGGAGTCTGAAATCCGAGAGTAATAAAATATTCTCTTCAGACATGAGGGTAAAGAATTGATAGACTTTCCTTCTTCGGCACAGCAATTTATAACTAACAAATGATATGAACAAACAGCTTTATAGAAAGTAACTCAGATGAAATGATACTTGAATGATACCTCTTTCTACAGGAGGAAGGTACCTTGAAATTTCATATAAACTAATGGAGCATGCAGTCTTTCCCTACAATGGATACAATACTGAACATGCAGTCAGGAAAATTCATATAAATATCACCTCTGACACAACTGTATGACTATGGAAAAGTCTCTTGACCTCTCTAAATCTCAGTTTCTTCATTGGCAAAATAAGGGGACAAGATACAATATATGATCTCTTATTCCATGTCAAAATCTATGAATATGTAACTTTAAACAAAATAAAAGGGATAATAAGGTATGGAAATTAAGCAGAGTGAAATAAATTGATGAGTGCGTACCAAGAATCAGTGTATTAAAGGAGGAAAAATTAGATGACAAAAAATGCATTGTTTATTCAGGCACTGGTTGGGCAGGCTGAAGCCAGATTCCTCTCTATTTACCTTAGCAGGGTTTGTGGAGAAAGTGACATTCTAAAGATATAATAAGGATGAGATAGATGATTTATGACATAACCTACCATCCAAGATTAATGCACTGCTTTTGGTCCAAGGTAGAGCAAAACAACTACTATTAAAGAAGTGTGGAGAAAGTAATTTTGAAACAAATGAAAAATGTAGATAAACATTTAATGGAGCAAATAAAAAATCCTTAAAATATTTTGGAAATTAACTGTGTAAAAATTATTCTCAATGTGTATGGTAAAGATGAAGTCTCTGTGTGTTCAAGAGAATAGTGAATGGTAATTTATTATCCATAGCTAGAAAGATAGCATATCTTTTTTCCTCCTTTTTAAAAATTTTTATTGCATTTTAATGCAATTTTTAATAATCATTTTCTGACATTCATGATCCATGTCCTCTCCCTCCCACTTCTCCCCCTCCTCAATAAAGCAGGTAGTATGATATAGGTTTCACATATGTTGTCATAAAATATACAACTCTGTGTTTATCATGTTGTAAAAAAAAAGACACACTACTTACAATAGAGAAAAATTCATGGAGACCATTCAGACTTTGTCAATTCCTCCTATGGTAGTAGGTAACTAGCATAAGCTTTAAACATACAATTTACATTGGCTAATTGGTTCTGTATCAACCAAGTACATATATGCTCACACACGCAGACACACAGACATATATACCAATGACTTTTGGGAATTTTTTTTAATAAGCTACTGTGGTAAGTTATTGAGGTAAATTTCTCTCCTTTGAATATAATTTATCTACTTCTGGTTTTTGTTCTTGTTTTGTTTTGTTTTGAGGAAATTCTCAAGGAGTTTTCAAGCCCCTTTCTTTTAAAATTTTGCATGGTTCATGAAGTCTGTTCCTATAAACTACAGCATTCCTACTCTGTGGGAACCTACGTATACTTTGGTATGTGTCTCAGTCTTTCAGAGCTCCATTAGGAACTCCTGTGATATGTGCAGTTCATACTGTGTTAATACTTCAGACTCTCCTTTCCAATGTCATCTCCTGATTGATGCCCAGTTATTGCCATAGAAGCCTTCCTCATTACTCTCAATAGGTTGACATATTACAAATAATAAAGGCCATTTAAGGGATATAAGTGACAGGTAAACTTTTCATAGCCAACTAACCAATTCTCTTCAAGCATAAACATGGCCTAATAGTGAAAGTCTTTAAAATTTTTTCCCCAGCTTCTTTTCAAATGGTTCCCACCTTCCTTGGTTGCTCTCCATGTATTACTAAAGTGCTGACCAAAAATTGACAAATGAAGCTATTTGCCATGTGGATAAGTATCTCATGCAGGTAAAAATGAAACAGTATTAGCATTGAACCATTGTTGAATGCCAACACTCAGTTAGTTGTTGGCATTTTCTGGAAAATAGAGTGTTTGCCTAATGTTAGCAATTTTATTCTTAGGAAGACCCCAGCATTATCCAAACATGATTTTAGGCTTTGTGCCCTATGAATTGCAGTCAAAAAAGGAAAATGTGCTGTGTTTTTGCTAAATCAAAGCATACAAAATTTAAGTAACTGCCTTCTCCAGGTTAGTGGTTGAGTCAGAAATAGAATATAGGTTTCCTGGGTCCCATTTGTCTGTCATAACCATGCCCTATTAACATCCTTATTTCCACCACCCTCTTATTTCAGGATGTTACACATGGCTTTGTGAATGCAATCTTTATTTTAGCAAAATATAGGCAGCACTGACTAAAATACTGCTTTTAAAATATAATATGCCTCCAAATGATGGCGATTATTAATGTGACTAATAATATACCTCAACTAGTAAGGACAATAGGGAAAGGGAAATGAGACCTTTTCTCTAGATTCCACTCGTTAAGACTCTGAAGGTTGTTATTAGCTGGCATTCCTATAGCACCTGATACTTGCCAAGAGCTTTAAAGGCCCTCTGGTCCCCTCTCTGTCAGAAACTAGTTTGTATGACTTGGGGCAAGTTATTATATAACCATTAAGGTGCTTTCCAGGCCTTCAGTTCTATAATGAGCAATGTACCAAGTAGGAAAGAGCAATGGGGTGGAAGTCAAAAGGGATTTGAATCTTTAAATCATAGGTCATAGGTTCACACTGAACTAAGCAACAAAGGACCTCAAGTATAATTTCCTTATTTTAGAGTTTAGGAAACTGAGTCCTAAGAAGGTTAAGTAACTTTTTCAAAGTCACATATGTAGTAAGCACCTGAGATGGGTTTTGAAAACAGGTCTAATATCTTTAGAACCAGTTCAAGAAGCACAGATTTTGAACTAAAACCATAGATTCTATCTAATTCTATCTAATCCTTTAGAGATGAAGAAACTGAGGCCAATGGAGGTCAAATAATTTGCCCAAAGTTCAATTCAATTTTAATTAACATTTATTAAGCACCTGCTATATTCCAGGTACTGTGCTGAGCACTTCCTGCTAAATCACACACATATTAAGTATCTTAAGTGTGATTTGAATTGATGTTCGTTTATCTTTAGCTCCAGGACAATTTCCCTGCCATGATACTTCCTCCTAAGTTTGCCATTTCATAGTTGTAGAAACTTGTGCATTGCATTGCGTCATTATGGGTTTCCATTTCCATTTTTCTAAAATGAGGATGTTAAAGAAGTGATCTGTAAGTTCTCAAGCAGTTCTAAATTTAATTATCTGTGTTATTTCCTAGGGAGATATCCCATTATTGTCAGAAAACTAGGAAATGGAGCCACAGTGGAGGTAAAGAAGTTGTCCTGACATCCTGAAGCCTTTTGGACCAAAACTAAATTGTTTTCTAGGTACTAAATTGTTTTCTAGGTACTTGAAACATTTGGCTCATTCAAATACACTTCCTTCCTTATCCTACCCAGTAAATAACAGACTCTTGCTAAATGTGAGGGAATATATTACTACTACTGCTACTGCTTCTCCTTCTCCTCCTTTAATGACTTCTACTATCACCACCACCACCACCACCACCACCACCACCACCACCACCACCACTACTACTACTACTACTACTACTACTACTACTACTACTACTACTACTACTACTACTACTACTACTACCACTACTACTACTACCACTACTACTACATTACTACTTCTACTACCATCACAACCACAATCACCACCATCATCTCTAGTAGCAGTAGTAGGAGGTGTATCCTACTAGATGGGTGGATGTAGCCTATTTTCACTGACTGTGTTTTTAAAACTAGGGAGACCAAATGGGCCCTCTCTTTTTCTGGTCTCTTTACAGCCACTCTTACCTAATATATACAGAGGGTGAAAATTCTAGCTCACCAACAGCTCAGGCTCTATTAATTAACCTCATGATAGAGAATGGACTTCCTGTCTTTCATCTTTTATTTTATCTCAACTAAATATAGGAAAAAGAGCTAGAAAAAGAAAACCAAATCCCAAAAGTTCCAGAATATATATTAAAAAGTCCACCAAATAGGATTTAGCTATACATTTATACCTACTACATTGTATTATATGTAACTTCACCTACTAAAATGTATTACATTAATGTAATTACAAAACATCAGATTGAAAAAATAGATCTAAATAATTAGAAAAAATAAATATTTTGTTGTCATCACATGCCAACATAATAAAAATAAAAGTAACTACCTAAATTAATTGACTAAATGCCATCTAAATGGGTTATTTTACAGAATTTGAGAAGAAAATAGTAAATTTTACCTTGAGAAACAAAAGCGCAATCTCAAGGAAAACAATGAAAAAAGGAGACCTAATAATATCAAATCTCATACTACACTAAAAACATTTTTAAACAAAAGTTATTTGGTACTGGTTAAATAGGAAAAAAACAACTGGAGAGTGGAGCAGAATATAAATGCAAGAGTAAGAGGTAAACAATCATAATAGCCCAAAAATGCCCAAAGTCACCAAACACAGGGATATTAATGTTAAATAAAACATTTTACCTCTCTTGGCCTCACTACCTCATCTGTAAAATATGTAAGTTGTAGTTCATGACCTATAAGGCCAACTTTCTGCACCTATAATTCTATGGAAGTCACTTTTAGGCAAAACAGCTGAAAGCTAATTAATCTTCACCTCCTAGTGACCTACCCCAGATACTTTGGCTTAGTAAAGACTGCTAGCTGCCTTGCTACAGGAATATAGTTCATTCTCTTGGTTAAAACACTGAGTGATCAGTAGGAGGCAAACAGCTGTAGTGAACAAAATGGGTCATCATCTTTCTGAGTCACAGATAACCAATTCTGATGGCTTCTCTTGGAACCAGTCAAATATTTAGGATGCACTTCATTTGTGCAGGGTCATGGATTATGTGGTCTGGGGAAAGAGAAAAGAAATTAAAGACTTGATCCTTACACTTGAGAAACAGTGTCTAATGGGCAGTTCATATCAACCAAAATGAAATATTAATTTTACCACTTTAAGCAATTATAGAAAAAGGATAGAATTAGAATGAACTGCTCAAAGCAAAATGGATTCTAATGGCACAGGAGAATTACTAGAACAGTCAAAGTGGCCCACATCACAAGGCTGATCTGGGAAGACTTCATTCAGAAGGTAGATTTTTAGCAGAATTTTAAAGGGATTTGAGATATGACTTGGTATAGAAGAGTACAGATCAGGTACCCATATGGAGAAAAAGGTATCCAGGAAATGTAAATGTGAAGAGATATGGAAGGCACAGGAAAATCAGATGGAAAATGAATTAAATTACTTTGTCTATTTCAGATTTTTCTTAACCTAGGGTCATTAAATTTGCTTGTTTCATATGATTTTAATAATAATTTTACAAAATATTTTTCTTTGTAATTTTATGTATTTTATCATGCATTTAGAAATATTATTCTTAGAAGAGGCCAAAAAGATTAAGAACCTTTGTTTTGAATGGCTCAAAAAATTTAAGTAGGTATACAATAAGATGTTGCAATCACACTGATGGAACAATTGGTATGGACTTTTCAAACAGCTCAGTTTTAATGTCTGTACCTTGGGGCAGCAACCTACATTGGTCAAGGATGCACTCTCAAAACAATATTTTAAATCATGAAGGTAAATTACTGATAGTCATATTCTCTTCTGATTCCTTTTCATAAGTATTCTATTTCTTTTATAAAAAGATCTTACATTCCTTTATCTCACTAAAACCTGTTAACATTCCATCTCTCCCTATTTTTCATTCTTTCTAGACCCATTTTTCCCTTCAAGGTGACTTTCAATTATTCCAACACCCAGAAGTTTCTTAAACTAGTTCTCCTCATATATATCTGACTACTTTCTTGGCATATAAAGCATATAATATCCCTAACTGTTGGTATTCTTCAAAGCTCTGGTGTAGGTTTTCTCAATTATCCTTGCTCTAAATTTATTTTCCTCCCTTGCCAATCTTGAATCAATTGTTAACCAAGTCTACCTCTACATCTCAAATCCCTTGTCCCCTACCATGACTTAGTGCCAAGTCCAAACACAATTACTCTCTTTTCCAGGCTCCACACTGGTCCCTTTTCCCATTTGGTTAACTAAAGACCTTGCTTCTAACTTTAAGTAGAAAATTGAAGCTATCTGCTATGATTTCCCTCTTCTCAACTTCTATTCATACTAAAATCAATTGAGATCATCTCTCAATCTCTTCCATTTTCCCAAATTTCTGCTAAAACGATGGGCCTTCCCTTTGCCAAAGGAAATTTTTTTATTCATTCCCTTGATTCCATCATCTCCCATATGCTATAGCAGATTGGCATCTCAATCTCATTTCCCAACTCTAATATTCCAAAATTCCCCTTTCTACTGGTTTCTTCCTTAATGCTCTCAAATATTTCAATATATAATGAAAAAAAACACACAATTATGCTAGACCCTAATATCTCTTCATTATATTTCTTTTCCTCTTTTCATTCATTCAAAGAAAAAAAAGCTATCTACACTCACTGATTTCACTTCTTATTTTTAAAACTCCTTCCTCAATCCAATTAAATTTTCTCTCTCCAAAATAAGAGTGATTTTTTTTATTTAAAGATATTTTATTTTTCCAAATTACTTGTACTACTAATTTGCAACTATTACAATTCAATACATCTTCCAAAATTTTAAGATCCAATTATCTTCTTTCCTCCCTTCCCTCCCCTCACTGAGATGGAAAGTAATTGAATCTGGGACATACATGTATTACCATACAAAACACATTTCCATATTGGTCATTGTTGTAAAAGCATACTCAGACAAAACCCAAACCTCAAAATAAATTCATAAATACACTGGTGTGAAAAACACTATGCTCTGATCCACATCCATCTGACTCAGCAGTTCTTTCTCTGGAAGTGGACAGAATTCTTTGTTATAAGTCTTTCAAAATTGTCCCAGACCATCAAATTGTTTAAAGTAGCCAAATTTTCACAATGATCATCATACAGTATTGCTGTTACTGTGAACAATATTCACCTGGTTCTGCTTTTTTTCACTCTGCATTTCTTATAGCACAATAGTATTCCATCACCAATATGTACCACAATTTGTTCAGCCATTACCCAATTGTTGAATGTCCCTTCAAATTCCAATTCTTTGCTACCAAAAAAAATAGATGCTATATGTATTTTTGTACAAGTAGATCCTTTCCTCTTTTTTATTTTCTCTGTGGTATTACAGGATCAAAGAGTATATGTGGAGATCTCTTTATCATCTCTGATAATCTGATAAGGACAGTTTAGTTGATAAGGAAATAAGGACAGAACAAGGGAGTTGTCTTTTACCTAATGCTTCCAGCTCTGGCTCCAGGAGCATGGAGTTTATTATATATATTTTCACACAAAGAACACAAAGAAAAACTTATAGCTCATGGTTACAAATCACACAAAAGAAAATCCTTGGAGGCTTCAAAGTAAAGATAGAACAGGGTCCAAGGCCGAATTCTAGCTGCCTAGATATCAGCAAGCAAATTCAGAGAATCGTAACTATATTCTATAGATATCATAAATGAATTGAGTCTTGTATTTTTTATCAGGAGGACTGCACCTGGATGGATGAAGTTTTTTCTTGCTCTGACCTTAACTGACTTAGGAATATTCTTAGAGTTTAGGGATCTTAATTTTCTTGTAGAGGAATTGTTAACCTAGTAACTGCTGGTTTGTTTAAAGCTTTCCAATGGGATCTATAATGTTATTAAGAAAAGGTGTGGATCTGAAAAAAAGTCAAAAGAGGAGTCTCAGATGTTCATCTATTTAAGACTCTACCTCTCTTATTGGCCTCCCACAAGTATAGAAAATTTTATAGCCCTTTGTGGCATAGTCCAAAATTACCCTCCAGAATGGTTGGATCAGTTCACAATTCCATCAACAATGCATTAGTGTCCCAATTTTGCCACATCCTCTACAACATTTATCAATTTCATTTTTCCTGTCATAGTGGCCAATCTGATAAGTGTGAGGTGGTACCTCAGCATTGCTTTAGTTTTCATTTCTCTGGTCAAGAATGTTTTAAAATATTTTATATGATTTTTAATAGCTTTGATTTCTTCATCTGAAAATTGCTTGTTCGTATTATTTGATCATTTATCAATTGGGGAATGGTCTGTATTCTTATAAATTTGGCTTAGTTCTCTATAGATTTGAGAAATGATAACTTTACTAAAGAAATGTGTTATAAAATTTTTTCCAAGTTTGTTGTTTCCCTTCTAACTTTGGTTACATTAGTTCCATTTGTAAAAAAGCTTTTTAAAATTAATATAATCAAAATTATTCTTTTTATATCTCATAATGCTCTCTATCTCTTATTTGTTCATTAATGCTTCTCTTCTCCATAGATCTGCCAGGTAAACTATATTTTACATTCCCCTAATTTACTTATATTATCACAAATAAATCATATACCCATTATGACCTTATCTTGGTATATGGTGTGAAGTATTACCCTATGCCTAGTTTCTGCCATACTATTTTTTTTATTTTCACAACAGTTTTTGCTAAGTATTGAGTTTTTATCTGAAAAGTTGGGGTCTTTGGGTTTATCAGACACTAGGTGGCTAAGGTTATTTCCTCTGTATATTGTATATCTGATCTATTCTATTGATCTACCATTCTTTCTTAACCAGTGCCAGACTGTTTTGATGATTACTGCTTTTTCATTCAGTTTGAGATCTGGTACTGCTAGGCCACATTCCTTTACTTTTTATTTCATTAATTCTTTATATTCTTGACCTTTTGTTCTCCCAAATGATTTTTTTTATTATCTTCTCTAGTTCTATATGATAATTATATGGTAGTTTGATTGGTATGACACTGAATAAATTAATTTAGGTAAATTGTCATTTTTATTATATTAGTTCAGCCTACCCATAAGCAAATTTTTCCCAATTATTTAGATCTGACTTTATTTGAATAAAAACTGTTTTGTAATTGTGTTCATATAATTCCTGGGTTTGTCTTGCCAAGTAGACTCCCAGATATTTTATGTTGTCCAGAGAAATTTCAAATGGAATTTATCTTTCCCTTGCTGTTGAATATTGTTAATAATATACAGAAATGCTGATGACTTATGTGGATTTATTTTTTATCCTGCAACTTTACTAAAGTTATTAATTATTTCAACTAGTTTTTAATTGATTCTCTAGGATAATCTAACTATATCATCATATCATCTGCAAAAAAATGATAGTTTAGTTTCCCCATTGCCTATTTTAATTCCTTCAATTTATTTTATTTTTCTTATTGCTAAAACTAGCACTTCTAAAACAATATTAAATCATAGTAGTGATAATGGGCATTCTCACTTCACTCCTAATAGTATTGGGAAAGCTTCTAATTTACCCCCATTCAAGATGATACTTGCTGATGATTTTAGGTAGATACTAATTATCATTTTAGGAATAACCAATTTATTCCTATGCTTTCTAGTGTTTTAATAGGAACAGATGGTGAATTTTGTCAAAGGCTTTTCTGCATCTTTTGAGATACTCATGTGATTTCTGTTAGTTTTGTTATTGATGTAGCCAATTTTTCTGATAGTTTTCTGATATTAAACTATCACTATATACTCAGTATAAATCTCACCTATTCATAGTGAATGGTCCTTGTGACATATTATGGTAATCGCCTTGCTAGTATTTCGTTTAAAATTTGCATCTGTATTCATTAATGAAATTGGCCTATAATTTTATTTCTCTGTTTTTGTTTTTCTTGGCTTAGGTGTTATGATAGTTAAGGTCCTTTTATTAATCAATTCAGTGGAACTCTGATATTCAACCAATAGGTGAAAGTTTGAGGTTGATTTAAACCTACTGCTTGAAAGCTCCACTGAAAGGAGATAGAATTCTGTAAAAGGTTTAATACTCTAATAACAGTTCCTAAGGAATCAGTTGGACTTGATGAAACTAGGAAGTTGTTTCAACTTTCTGGGACCTTATTGGTGCTTATTATTCAAGAATAAGCTTGATCTTGAAGTATTTGGATCACCAAGGCTTGTTCCCAAGATCTGACTGCATTGACAAAGAGATGATGATTTTGTCCTCAATAAGGTAGGCTACCAGCTTAATGAATAAGGGCTGTCAAAGACTTATAGATTAACAGGGTTTATTGGATAGGATGACGGGAAAGGAAATTGGGAGATGGGATAAGGGGAATTTGGTGAATCCTATTGAGCCTTTAATCTATAAAAGTATAATATAAATCAGAATGGTATATAAATAGAATTTTGCCTACGTGCCGAGTCCAGGGGACTTGAGGGTCTCCCCTGGCTCAGAAGCTGTTATAGATTTTGTTAATGTGGATGATATAATCTTGATAAAAATAATCTTGTTAGATGATTAAGGCTTAATAGCCTTAACAATAATAAAGTAATTGCTATAATTAGCAAAGTAGTCAAACCCTACCTGCCTATATCAATCTACCCTCCTCCTGGGGCTTGGACAGTAGACAACCTCCTCCCTCCCTAACCCAGAGAAAGTGAAGTCAGAGGGACCTCTGCCTTCTGTATTTATAGAGAAAATTCCAACTATCACCTGGCATGTGTCAGTTCCTGCCTTCTGCCAGATTCTTTGTTCCATGAAGGTAAAACTGCTATTTGCACATCCAAAATGTCTGTCATTTTGCCAGGCATAACATAGGTAACAGTCATATAATCTGGGCAATTTGTATTTTGGCAAATACACATCCATTTCACCTAGACTGTCAGATTTATTGACATATATTTGGACATAATAGCTCCTAAAACTTGCTTTAATTTCCTCTTCATAGGTGATAAGTTCATGTTTTTGTTACAGATTTTTTTTCTTCTGATCCTTTTAAAATCAAATTAATCAATGCTATGTCTATTTTATTTATGTGTGTATGTTTTTTCATAAAACCAACTCATAGTCTTATTTATTAGTTCATTGGCTCTCTTACCTTTAATTTTATTAATTTCTCCTTTAGTTTTAAGATTTCGAATGTAGTCTTTAATTGGGGAATTTTAATTTGTTCCTTTTCATATTTTTAGTTGCATATTCAATTCATTGCTCTCCTTTTTCTCTATTTCATCAATGTAAACATTTAGAGATGTACATTTTCCCCTGATTACTGTTTTGACTGTATCCCATGATTTTTGATGTGTTGTCTTCTCATTATCATTCTCATTAATGAAATTATTGATTATTTCTAAAATTTGTTCTTTAAATCACCTATTATTAGCATTAGACTATTTAGTTTTTATTATTTTTGTTTGTCTTTCCATGGGCCATTATTTTTATAATTTTTATTGTATTATGATTTGAAAAGTATGTATTTATTATTTCTGTTTTTCTGCACTTGGTTGTGAAGATTTTATGCCCTAGTGCAGTGATGGGTAAACTATGGCCTGAGGGCCAGATGCAAGACTCCTGAAATATTCTCTTGGCCTACAGACATTATTCCTAAAATGATGAATACAATGAGTAGGATACAATACAATGAAACTTCAAAAGAGTTGCCTTAGAAACAGACTAACAGATAAGCATTTCCTTTCTTTTGGCCACCTCTTTAAAATGTTTGCTCATCACTGCTCTAGTGCATGATCAGTTTTTGTGTATAGGCCATGTATTGCTAAAGAAGGTATATTACTTTCTATTTCTATTCAATTTTCTCCAGATATCTACTAGTTCTAACTTTTCTAAAATTTCATTCAATTCCTTTACTTCTTTCCTGTTTATTTTTTTGGTTTGAATTATCTAGATCTGAAAGTAGGAAGTTGATGTTCCCTAGTAGTGTAGTTTTACTATTTCCTCCCAAATCTCATTTAATTCCTCCTTTAAAATTTTGGAGATTATGAATATACATTTAGTATTGATATTATTTCATTGTCTATACAACCTTTTAGCAAGATGTAATTTGCCACCTTATATCTCCTTATATCGTTTAATTAGATCTATTTTTGCTTTAACTTTGTCTGACATCATGATTGCTAATCCTGCTTTCTTTTACTTCAGATGCACAATAAATTCTGCTCCAGCCCCTTCCTTTACTTTGTCTTTTTCTCCCTGCCTCAAATGTGTTTTTTGTAAATAAAATATAGTAGGATTCTGTTTTTTTTAATCCACTTTTTTGGATGAGTTTATCCTATTCACATTCACAGTTATGATTACCAACTCTATATTTTCCACCATCATATTTTCCTCTCTGGATCCTGATCGTTCTCCTTTTACTCTGTCACTCCTCACAAGTGTTTTGCTTTTAATCACCATTTCCTACTTCCTTTCCCCTTCTATTAAAGACTCCTTTCTTATTCCTCCCCTATTTCTCTATAGTTAAGTTAGGATTCTCTACCTTAGTGAGAACCATTGTTATTTCCTCTCTGAGCCAATTAAAATCAGAATAAGGTTTAAGCATTGTCTATCACCATTGTCACCCTCTCTTCCACCGTAATAGCTTTCCATACCTGTTTTGGTGAGATAATTTACTATATTCCAACTCTACCTTCCCTGTTCTCTCAGGATAATCCTCTTTTTTAGGCCTTGATTTTTTTTCCTATCATATCATCCTAATCACCTTATTCCCACAACTTCTGTCTATGTATATTCCTTCTAACTGCTCTAATACTGAAAAAAAAAACATTTTTCTTTAGAAATACAAATACTATCTTTCCATGTAGGACTACATACAGTTTGACTTTAGTTAATTCCTTAACTTTTCTCTTTCTTATTTACTTTTATAGGCTTCTCTTATATCTTGTGTTTGGAAATCAAATTTTCTGTCTAGGTCTGGTTTTTGCAGCAGGTATGCTTGAGTAGGTGATTCTGGGTTGTAAGTCTTTTTCTTAATATTTTCTTAATAATTTCATAATTGAAGGCTTCCAATCCTTTAATGCGGAATGCAATTAAGTCCTGTGAAATGCTAACTGTAACTCAATGACATTTAAATTGTTTATTTCTGGCTGCCTGCATTCTTTTCTCTGACTTGGAGGCTTTTGAATTTAGCTATAATATTCCTGATAATTGTCCTTTAGAGATTTATTTATGAAAGTGATCTATGGATTCTTTCAATTTCTATTTTACTCTCTTGATCAAGAATATCAGGGTAATTTTCTTGGATAATTTCTTTCTTATTATGTCCAGGCTTTTTTTTATCACGTCTTTCAGGAAGTCCAATAATTCTTAAACTGTCTCTCCTGCATGTGTTTTCCAGGTCAGTTGTTTTCTTATTGGAACATTTCACATTTTCTACTGTTTTTTCATTCTTTTTATTTTTTTATTATTTCTTGATATTTCACAAAGTTGTTAGCTTTTAGTTATCATATTCTAATTTTTGAGGAATGACTTCCTTCTCTGAGCTTTTGAACTTAATTTTTCATTTGGTCAAATACACTGTTATTTTCTTCTTGAATTGTTTCATTTCTCTTCCCCATTTTTCCTCTGCCTCTCTTAATTGATTTTTGAAACAATATTTGAGCTCTTCCAGTGCCTGAGACCAATTCATATTTTTCTTTGAAGTTTTGTTTTGCTTTGTTTCACCATCCCCTTCAGTGTCTGTGCCTTGTTCTTTTTTGTCTACATAAAAGTTTTCTATGGTATGTGTTGTGGGTCTTTGTTTTTTTATTTTTGTTCATTTTACTAGCCTTTTTCTTGACTTTCACTTTTATCTTAAAGGTGGGATCTGTCCTCAGGATAGAGAAGGCTCTCCCACACATTTCACTTTTTTTTGTTGCTACTCTTAGCTCTATTTCCATGTTTCTGTGAGTTTCAGTTCTTCCAAAGTGGTTTACTGGCCTGTGGGCTGTGAGGTCTGAAAGACATCTTCTACTGCAGATTCAAACACACACCCCCTGAGATTGCTGGTGTTTTGTGGCACTCAGAGCACTGTTAGCTACCCTGTGTGGAGGCTCAGAGTCTACCCTTAGGCTTAAATGGTGGGGAGGGGGTTGGTCTTTCTCTGAGCTTGCACAGGTCAGGTACCTAGTAGACTGCCTTACACTGGGGTTCAGGTCCCCACTACAGGATTGGGTCGAGGCTCTTGGCCTTGCTGTGAGCTTACATGGGCCAGGTTCCTTGTGGACTGCCTTGTACAGGGGGTTGGAGCTTCTCTTTGGGCTTACACAGACTAGGTATACTGTATGCTTCTCCACAGTGGGGTTCAAGTCCTCACTGACTGCCTAATGGACATTTCACACAAGATTCTCCAAAAGCATCTCAAAACCAATATCTCAAAAATATATTTTATCCTTTCACTCCCTCCACACCCATCCTTCTTCTAAACTTCCTAATTTTCCTTAAATGGGTAAAAATATTTTATTTACAACATTGAGGATTTTTCTGATAAACTCATCACTCTGCCTCATCCTACATATCTCATCGGTTGCTACATCTTAACATTCCTACCTCTGAAACAATCTGATCCCCCTTTCTCTACTCTCGTAACCACTACTTTAGTTAAGACCTTCATCACATTTCAGGATTATCATTATAACAGCATCCTAATTGGTCTCCCTGCTTCAAGTTTCTCTCATCTCAAATCTAATTTCTATAAAAAATAATTTTCCTTATGTGTGAATATGACCATGTTATTCCCCACCCCCTTACTAGTCAATAGCAGTTCCCTGTTGCCTTTAGGATTAAATATTAATCCCTATGTTTATCTTTTAAAGGTGTCCATAAACTGGAATCCAACTTTCTTTATAGTTTCATTGTATAGTATATCATTTATCTCTCATCCTCAGTATTCCAGTTAAACTAATCTAAAATTCTCTCACCTATGCCTAGAATGCCTTCCCCTTCACATCTCTATATCCTAAAATACTTCTCTTTTTATTATGCAACTCAAGCATGTCCCAAAGTCGCTCTATTATTTTACATATGTGAACAAATGGCTAAATAAGACAACATAATGTGAACAGAGGGCAAAAAGCACTAGGTATGAAATCAGAAGGCCAGAATCTGATAGTAATTGCTTATGTAGCCTTAAGTAAGTCTATTTACCCTTGCCTAGATTCAGTTTACACATCAGTGAAATGTGTAAGAATGAACTAGATCAGTGATGGCAAACCTTTTAGAGACAAAATGCTCCAACTGAACTCTCATGCTGCATGA
Organism: Gracilinanus agilis; assembly: GCF_016433145.1. Taxonomy (NCBI): domain Eukaryota; kingdom Metazoa; phylum Chordata; class Mammalia; order Didelphimorphia; family Didelphidae; genus Gracilinanus; species Gracilinanus agilis. Next base: position 358,488,289 of record NC_058132.1, read on the forward strand.
GAACTGCCCTGTTTCCCCAGACTGGGGAGGGAGGAAGTGCACCCATTGGGCTGCTAGGCTAAGGAGTGAGTCATGTGAGAAATGTCCTCAGGCATGCTGGAGGAGGGAGGGAAGCATCCCCTTCCTCCCCACATGCCATAGGTTCACCAACATTGAACTAGATAGTCACAAAGATCCTTTTTAGTTCCAAGACTGCTGGCCTTATACAAATCTAGTGATCTATTAGTTAACAAAATATAAGTAGATGTTGAAGTTAAGCAAACCATAAATATTGATATTTGAGTTATTCTTAATACATTTTGTTGATGACTTTTTCTTCATATCATTGTCATGAGGTCATAGTGAGCTACTTCATTTTGAATACTGCATTGTAAGAAACAACCAAAAAAAACACCTGAGCAAAAAGACACAATATAGCAATGATATCTGATAATTAATACAATATTGCATGCTAGTTTTCCCCACCTCTCTAAAATGAGCAGTTTTGTGCCTCATTATTTGTTTTCTAAGATTGTACTGTTTTTATTCTCCAGTTATTCAGTCTGGTTTCTTTTCATGTACATTGCTATGGTAATTATATATATTGGCCTTTTGCCTCTGAATGTATATAATAAGTTCATAAAAATGTTTCCAAGTTTCTTTGAATGCATTACATTCATCATTTCTTTATTGAAATGATGTTTATATACCATATTTTCAGGCATTCTTCAACTGAGAGAATTAAGAGACTTTCTAGTTTTTTGCTACCACAAAGGGTACTAATATGAATATTTTGACATATATTGAAATTTTGTTTTTATCTTTGACTTTCTAGAGTATATTCACAGTAGTTAAATATCTAGGTCAAATATTATTAACAATTTAGTCAATTCTCTCACAAAATACATCCAGAAAGTTAGAAAAAATTATTATCACATATATATTTATATGTTATATATTATATTAATATAAAACATATGTTGAAATGTAATGTGAATATTTTCCTACTCTGCAGTTTTTCTTCTTCATTCATTTAGTCAACAAAAGAATCTTTTTAAAAAAATATTGTGTTTTGTTATACCTTTGATCCCTTATTTGGTTAAGAAATCTCTCCCTTGTCTTAGTTATAAAAAAGTACTTACTCGCATTTGTTTTTATTATTTTAATGATATGATCTTTTATATCCACATCATGTATTCATTTTGAAATTATTGTATTATGCCCTTTTAGTACTCAACCTCACCAATTTTCATTCAAAGATTAATATTCCTTAGGACAATTACTCTAAGTTCAAAGTCATCTCTGTATTTTCACTCCAAAAGTTATAGTAAATCTGTTCTCACAAATAAATGTACTAATAGTAGTCAATTGACATAATTAGGTGAAAGCAAAGGAATTCACTGAAATAAAATTATAAAGTTATTAGTTACAAAAACCTGACCAATAAACCTGGAATGTACTTTTGCACAGTCAACTAAGTCAATACAATAGACAGAGCATGGGTCCTGAGTTAGGAGGACCTGAATTCAAATCCTCCCTCAGGCAAGAACTGTGATGCTAGGCAAGTCATTTCATTTTATATGCCTCAGTTTTCCTATTTGGGAAATGGTAATACTCAATTTCTAGGGTGTTGAATAAGTCATCTGAAATGTATAAAAGGAGTACTAATCTGAAATAATCTCCATACTCTTCTCCTCTCCTGTTTTATATCTTTTATTTCTTAACATTTATCCCCATTTAGCCAGCTTTTTTCAGTTTCTACTTTTTATATCCTTACATTGTCCACCATTCTTGATATATGACCTCATTCTAGATTTATACACAGAAATCAGGTCCAATTGAGGGTTCTTGCATCTGAAAACATCCACTTCATTGAACTACTGTTTTAACTTGTATTACTTTTTATAGACACACTTGATTGCTGTCTTCACTTTAGATTGTGAGTTCTTTGAGGGCAAGGAAAGACTTTTGCATTTTTTTTTGTATTCTTAGCACTTATCATAATACCTGACACATAATAGGCACTTAATAATTGTTTCTTGGCTGATTGAACAAATGACTTATTGAATTTCTTAATTACTTAACTTGATCAAATTTTATACTTTTGTAATTTTTTTAAAATACATTAAAGTGGGCAGCTGGGTGACTCAGTGGATTAAGAGCCAGGCCTAGAGATGGGAGGTCCTAGGTTCAAGTCTGGCCTCAGACACTTCCTAGCTGTGGACCCTGGGCAAGTCACTTGACCTCCATTGACTAGCCCTTACCACTCTTCTGCCTTGGAGTCAATACACAGTATTCCAAGACTGAAGGTAAGGGTTTAAAATATAAATAAATAAATAAATAAAAGGAGGAATTATTAAGAGTGAAAATAAGTTAATGAAAATTAAAAAAATAAAATAAAAATATACTAAAATTTTGATATATTATTATTAGAGAACTATATCTTCTTTATTCATCATTTTTCCATTGCTCTTAGATTTTAGACTAATTTTACCAAATGAATTTTGAGTTTGGTTTGTTTATTTCTAAAATGATTATAAAAAAGAATTATTTTTTACCTATAGTCTTTGTGCAAACATTTGACTGAAAATGTTTATATCAATGTTCATTATTGTGAAATGCTTATCATTCTCTTTCTTCATTTCTTCTTCTAGTATGAGTAGTAGGGCTATATTTCTCATACAAAAGGTATTTGCTAGAGCGTGTCTTCCTTTTCTATTATTGAGAATATTTTTATGGTAGCAGTAATAAGTTTTTTTTAATGTTTGATAAAATGCATATGTAAATTCATCCAGTCCCTAAAATTTTAAATTTTTCCTCCTTGGATAGCAATTAATTTATAACTCTATTCCTCAGTTTCTTTATTTTTTGAAGTTATTTAAGAGCACTATGTCCAATGTTAATATTTTATGTATTTTATGTTTTTGTAGATTCTCATCAACTTCATTTGAATTCTCAGTTGAGTTAGTATTTTACTGTAGGTGAATATTTTTAAAATAATTATCTTTATTTCTTTGTTAGGAGTTCACTTTGTTTTTTATTTTGGTAATTTAATTTTCTTAACTATGCAACCTATGTGTTTATTGATTTTGTTATTCTTACAAAGCTGCTAATTCATCTGTTATGTAATTTTTTATTTAAGTTTTCTTATTTCTCTTCTAATTTACAAGATTTCTTTCTTTGTTCTTTGCATTCTTTAGAGTTAATTTGTTTAAAGTTAATTTATCTCTAGATTTATTCATTATATACTTAATTCTCTCTTCAATTTTGTTAGTTTAAATTTTTCCATACATATATTTTTCTCTTTGGACTGATTTAGATGCCCTCCATAAATGTCTTGCATATTCTTATTGTCATAATTATCTTTAAAATAATGTTTTTAATTTGTAAGATTTTTCTTCAACTTCATTTAAAATATTATTCAGTTTCCATTTAGATCTTTATCTTTTACCTAAATTTCCTCTTCTTTCCATTTTTATTTCTATCATATTATGGCATAGAATGGAGAATAATTTGCTTTTAACTCCATGTTTTTTCCACATTCCGTGATCTCTCCTCCAGTGCCTGGTAAACACAAAAAGGAAGTTCATGGAGCAAATGGTTTTAAAGGATCATTTTTCCTTAACATGTCAGCAAATTCTTGTGGGAAATCTCTGTCTTTAAGGAATTGATTAATTTACATAGAAAACTAATGGCTTCAAGGATGATGCATAAGCACTGGAAAGCAAGAATCACCAATAAATGTTAATGTCTTTTCTTTGATATGGAAGACCTGCCTTAAAGAACATTAGGATCTGTATAGCATCTTGTCTTCCTCTTTCTGGATAAGTTATGCCCCAGCTCTAAGAATGTAGATTCATAAAATCTATACTTGTACATTGTATTGTTGATTGGCCTGAGAAACACTTCAATCAAGAAGCCACTTGGTTTATCATCTACTAGACAGAGAAACTCTATAAGGGATAAATGAGGGGGTTTCTAAGTATCTTAGAAAGAAGCACACAAACACAATTTAGTTACCTAATTGGTCAGAGCCCTAGCAAGTCCTATTTTAGAATTCTCTTTTTTTTCTTCTGTGTTGACTACAATAAGTCTTTTAAATTAAATATATGTACATATATGTATATATAACATATATCATTTTATTTTTAATAGTTCAATTACTTGTAAAATTTTAACTTTTTTTTTTTTTTTACATTTTTGAGTTCCAAATTCTGTACCTTCTATGCACCCCTTCCCCATCCCTTGAGAAAGCAAGAAAATATGATTGACTATTCATGTGGTCATACAAAATATATTTCGATATTATCCATGCTGTAAAAGAAAACACACTAAAATAAAGCAAAACAAGAAAAAGAAAGAATAATATAAAAAGAATAACCTTTAATTTAATCTCTCTATCTTGAGGAACACAGAGCAATAATGGGGCAATGTCCACCTTCTACTTTGCCTCATTGATAAACAAATTCTATTGTTTTTGTTTCCATTTCAGTTTTACATGTATATAATTTGTGTAGTATGTACATATCATATATATGGAAGAATAAATTAGAAACATACTACCTTGGATCCAAACTTTATTTGGGTCTCAAACTAGAACCTGTTCAAAACCAGATGAATTTCACCTCTGATATTTTATCATGATATGGAAACAATAACAAATCCTTTTACCTGAAAGTAGGGAAGAGCGTGATTGACTTTCAGAAATATATTTCATTCTATTCAGCCAACATATTAATTATTTAACATTATTTATCCTGGCATAGAGCTAAAGGTTGAAAGATAATATAAAATCTGTCTTTGCAAAATATAATCTAGCATAGTTTCTATTTATATCAAACTATCTAGTATAGCATAATCTACTAAGCAGAAAAAAGAATAACCTTTAGAGTTATGCAATTATACATTAAATATATTGCTTATATAAATATCTAAAAATAATACATTGCAAAATATAATAAATGAATCAGGGCAAAGGAAGTGATATGATTTGATATGAGAAAAAAATCATTTCTAAGATAGGGGATTTGGAAAGCTTTTAGAAAAAGGGGGGAAATTAGAAATTTACCTTAGTTTATAGGTATTCACCTTGTTCTGTCTTATTTCACTTAATATTTTAGTAGTTAAATGAATGTTTGCTGCATTGAATTCCTTCCCCCAAATGAAGTTCTTTAGTTACTGTCTATTATAATGTTTAACACTCTGTAGTGAGAAAAATTATAATAGCACAATTTCTGGAAATATGGCAGCCTTGACAGAGCAAATCATAAAAACTCTGCACCCTTTCCACATGGAGATGGAAAACAAAGCACTTTAAGAAGAGGATCAAAGCTAAAAATAATAAGCAGTATATATCTAAAACCATAAATAAGCATCATATGCAATGGGAATAAATTAGAAGCCTTCCCAGTAAGATCAGGTGTGAAACAAGGATGCCCATTATCACTTCTATTATTTAACATTATACTAGAAACACTAGCAGTAGCAATTAGAGAAGAAAAAGTAATTTAAGGTATTAAAATAGGCAATGAGGAGACTAAGCTATCACTCGTTGTAGATGATATGATGGTCTACTTAAACAATCCTAGAGAATCAACTAAAAAGCTAGTAGAAATAAGCAACAACTTTAGCAAAGTTGCAGGATACAAAATAAATGCACATAAACCATCAGCATTTCTATATATTTCCAACATTTCACAGCAGCAAGAGGTAGAAAGAGAAACACCATTTAAAATCACCCTAGACAATATAAAATACTTAGGAATCTATCTACCAAAACAAACACAGGAATTATACAAAAACAACTACAAAACATTTTCCAAACAATTAAAACTAGATCTAAACAATTGGAAAAACATTGATTGTTCATGGGTAGGATGAGCTAACATAATAAAAATGACCATTCTACCCAAGTTAATTTACTTATTAAAGACATACCTATCAAACTACCAAGAAACTTTTTACAGAATTAGAAGAAAAACTGTAACAAAGTTCATTTGGAAGAACAAAAGATCAAGAATATCAAGGGAAATAATGAAAAAAAAATAACGTGAAAAAAGGTGGCCTAGCAGTGCCAGATATGAAACTATACTATAAAGCAGTGGTCATCAAAACAGTATGGTACTGGCTAAGAGACAGAAGGGAGTACCAGTGGAATAGACTTGAGGTAAGTGACATCAGCAAGACAGTCTATGACAAACCCAAAGAGCCCAACTTTTGGGACAAAAAAATCCATTATTTGACAAAAACTGCTGGGAAAATTGGAAAACAATATGGGAGAGATTAGGTTTAGGTCAACATCTCATATCCTACACCAAGATAAATTAAGAATGGGTGAACGACTTAAATATAAAGAAGGAAACTATAAGTAAATTAGGTGAACACAGAATAGTATACTTGTCCTCTGGGAAAGGAAAGATTTTAAAACCAAGTAACAGTTAGAAAAAAATTACAAAATATAAAATAAATAATTTCAATTACATTAAATTAAAAAGGTTCTGTACAACCAAAAACAATGCAACCAAAATCAGAAGGGAAACAACAAACTGGGAAAAGATATTTTTAACAAAAAACTCTGATAGAGTTCTAATTACTCAAATATACAAGAAGCTAAATCAGTTGTACAAAAAATCAAGCCATTCCCCAATTGATAAATGGACAAGGGGCATTAATAGGCAATTTTCAGATAAAGAAATCAAAACTATCAATAAGTACATGAGAAATGAATGTTGGAGGGGATGTGGCAAAATTGGGTCATTAATGTTTTGCTGGTGGAGTTGTGAATTGATCCAACCATTCTGGATAGCAATTTGGAACTATGCCCAAAGAGTGCTAAAAGATTGCCTGCCCTTTGGTACAGCCATACAAAAGAGATCATGTTCAAAAATATTTATAGCCATGCTCTTTGTGGTGGCAAAAAACTGGAAAATGAAGGTCTGCCTGTCAGGCAATGGCAGAACAAATTGTGGTATCTGTTGGTGATGGAATACTTTTGTGCTCAAAGAAATAATAAACTGGAGGAATTCCATGTGAACCGGAATGACATCCAGGAATTGATGCAGAGTGAAAAGAGCAGAACTGGGAGAAAATTACACACAGAGATGGATACACTGTGGTAAAATCAAATGTAATGGACTTCCGTACTAGCAGCAATGCAGTGACCCAGGACAATTCTGATGTATTTATGGAAAAGAACGCTACCCACATTCAGAGGAAGAACTACAAGAGTAGAAACACAGAAGAAAAACAACTGCTTGAACACATGGGTTGATGCAGACATGATTTGAGAATTAAACTCTGAACAAGCACCCTAGTACAACTATCAATAATACAGAAATAGGTCATGATCAATGACACACGAAGAAACCAGTGGAAATGTGTTTCAGCTACAAGGGGCTTTAAAGGGGTTAGGAGGAGGAAAGAGTAAAAACATGAATCAAGGAAACATGGAAAATTTTTTTCTAAAAAATAAAGCAATCCAATTAAATGCTAAAAAAAGTAATAAAAGTAGCAAAAACTTAAGGAGTGCTTTAAAACACTTTGCACATATTTCATTTACTACTCTTTGCCTAACTTTGAATTAGTTGCTATGATTACTTTATTTCATTTCATTTTATCAATGGGAAAATTGTGTCTTAGAGAGTTCAAGTGATTCATCTATGGTTTTATGTAATATATGTGTCCTGATTCCAACTCAAGTTTTCCTGATGCCAAGTCCAATAATATCTTCTAGGAAAAACTGTTTTCCCCTAGTAAATTCCCAGGGGATAAATGAATAAATGAATGAACGAATTCCCATTAGACATTTGTTGAGCCTAATAATTTGCTAGATATATTATAAAGAAAAAAACTTGGAAGTCTTTGCCTATATTAGCCCTTTATAAACCTGAATATAATTTTAGGGTTTTTCCAAAATGTCTCTAACTTGTACCCCAACTCATAGAAATCATCAGAATTTTTTCTCCCTCTAAAAGGGCCCTTAAGTTCCCTACAAACATTCACTATAATAAAGTATTGAATAAAAGAGTATGTTTTTCCTAAATGTCAAGATTTTATAAATGGACTAAGTATTGTTCAAAGGGATTTTTTTACAATAAAGTCAAAATGTTGATTAGTGAGTTGTTAGATAGTTTCACTGTCTATTTACAACTACTCAAAAATTGTTATCATAATACAAAACTCCTTCCTCAGCTATGTAGGCCATTTTCATTATGATTAGTATGAAAATATGACAAATACTTTTCTTAAATTGGCAAGAGTAAACCCCAGTGCCAGTTTGAGACAGTTCACCAAGTCCTTACTAGGGCGCTCACATTTCTCACATCAGTAGTCTCCAAAAATATCAATGATTAAGGATAGCTTTCTTTTTTATTTTTGTATATCTCCTTATAATTCTCCTTAGTCATTTCTACATGGCTGAGATCAATAAGAGACTTCACAGTGAAATCACAGTTCTTCAGAAATTTCTAATAATAGTCATAAGAACTAAGATATATCTTCAATCATTAATGACTCTTCAAATGTGACCAGGTGAAAAATATTTCTGTCATCTCAAAATCATGACTTAAATGCTTTACAGATGTTCCATGAAAATAAAAGTTATCACAGAATCCAGAATTTTGAAGTAGAAGGTAGCAAGTCCAAACTCATCACACGACAAATTAATAGGAGCAGATAGAATAAGTAATTTACACAGGTCACACAGTTAAGAAGTATCAGGGGAGTAGTCAAACTCAAAGTTTTCCTGCTTCCAAAGTTTAGAATTCTGTCCACTTCACCATATAGCTGTTCTAACTTAATTCTAAAAATTGACAGTTTTAGACCAACAGTGTCTGACTAATCTTGTCCCTTCAGTCATCTTTCTTTGTAATCTTCTGTCTTTCCAAACTATAGTTAATCTAGATAGATCAACATTTCAGAGTGTTTCATATCACTCAACACTTTTCTTATAAGCTTCAAGATGATGAGAATGATGAGAATGGACCCCAATGTTCCTTGAAGACACATTCAAAGTGAAAGAATCCCATAGGACAGGTGAAGTCTATTTTCTCCTGACCATCTATGTGATGAGTTCTGATAGTTCCTGCCTTGAAGGTTTAATACAGAGAAAGACTGATTTTCTAGAAGACTTCGTAGGACAGACTAAATTCACTATTCTACATATGTTTCCCTTTATTCAAGGTGTACATACATTCTAATCTCAGTTTTGTTCTGCCTATGTGAGATAGGCAGAGAATTTATTCCAACAATTTAATCAGATGCTTTAGTAACTGCTATGTATAAGGTAAAACAAGACAGAATGAAACTGATATATGAATACTGGGGAAACAGTCCATATATTTTCTCTTCCATGAAAAACTTCCCCCGATGTTTTCAACAAGAAGCAATTTCTCCTTTATCTGATCTCATTACATTTAATTCTTCCCTTAGTCATGTATAACATTCTAATGTCAACTATCTTCCGTATCATTTATCTATCTTCAGCTATATTATATATATATATATGTATGTATAAAAGTGTGTGTGTGTGTGTGTGTGTGTGTGTGTGTGTGTGTGTGTGTGTGTGTGTGTACAATTATCAAAGCAGCATAATAGAGAACTGAGTCTGCACTTGGAAAGACATTTGTTAATTGTTTGACACTAGGTAAATCATTTAACCACATTTGGGCCTTATTTTTTCTCATTGGAAAATGGAGATGTAAATAACACATCCCTCCTAGGTTTGCTGTGAGGCTTATATGGGATTGTTTAAGTAAATTGCTTTGCAAAAAAATCATATTTTTAAATTTTCTACAACTATGTAGCTTATTCTCTTCTTTCCAATAGATTGTAAGTTCCAAGAATAAAGAGAGTATATCTCATCTTTGTGTTTCTCAAGCTTCTAACCTTCCCTGATCCCTCTTAATTACAGTGACTTCCTTCTGCGGATTATTTCCAATTTTCCTATCTATAACATGTTTATCCATAATTATTTGCGTGTTTCTCCTCAATTAAACATTTAGTTTCTTTGAGGCCAAGAATGGATTTTGCTTTTCCTTGTGTCCCAAGTTCTTAGCTATAGTATAGAGAGAGGGGGTCATATAGTTTTTTCTAGCTTTGGCTGAGTTCTAAAGCAGTTAGGGTTTTGGAATCTTGAGAAAAGGACAGTTGATTAGGGTCTCCCGTGGAGGGAGGTTGTCTGATCAGCCGAGCTGCCTCATTACCTAGCTATAGTATTGAAATTTAGCCTAGCTTTGATATATTTACTTAAGAAATTATTATTTTGGATAAACCCTTTATATCTTCCTTCCCTAAAGTTATTTCCTACCTTCCCTCCCCTACCTTATATGTCTGTGGAGTTAATAAGGAGAGTAATTAGAGAAGAGTTCAAAATCTGTGAAGGGTTAATTGTTATTTGTAAGCTGAGTTAAAGGCAGGTCCTTACTCAGACTCCATCTTTGCCTCCCTTCCCCATCTGAGGTTCCTGAGACAACTGTTAGGGCTTTCCTTTGATCCACTTTCCTGACAAATCAACCTTTAAAGATAATAAACCCTTTTTTTGTTTCAACAGACTTATTAGTATAATTTGTCAGTTATATAAGAGACGGAAGAAGAGGGAAAGAACCAACATACTCTGGGCTTGAAGGGAAGCCGGGGTATCCATCTTGGAGGAAGGTGTAACTTCAAAACAAGTCCCTTCCTGTGAAATTAACTAAGCCTGTTGTTAATTTCAGTTTAGTCTATTTCCCTCTGCCTGTGTTTAAGTCTAAGTCCCAGTCTGTAAAGCCTGCTGTTTGTCTGTTTAGTTTAATTTCTCCTTTCCCTGAAGATTTCTGTTTCCCTTCTGTGTTATACTCCTGACTTCAGCCCTATTATATTCTGAATCTTCTTAATCCCAGCCTACCTGTAACCTAGATTACTCACTTAGCAAATCTCTGACAACTTTCTTTCTAATTCCCTTATCCCACACACCTTTCCTCAAATTATCCCCATAACATAGCACAGTGCATGGTTCATAGACACTTATTAAATATTTATTCACTGATTGATGGACTGACTGGCCTATTCTAGCAGAGTTGTTACCCATAAAAGGCAGCAGAAGAAATATATTATCTCAGTAAAAAAAAAATCAGAAAGACCATTGTTCATGAATAAGACACATAAGGCAATGGAAAAGCAAAAATGAGCAGAACCAAGAGAACATTCTATATAGCAACAGAAATATTGCTTGAAGAATAATTTAATAATGTTAATAAATAGAATCAAGCAAGACATTATATATAAGAAGAAGCAAGGACTGAGAGGTGGGGAAAACTTTCACAGCCATCTGGAAGAGTAGGTATTTGATCCCTGAGGCAATAGGGAACAACAGTTAAAAAAAAAAAAAGGCTATTGAGTGGAATAATCAGTTCCAGAAAATAACTTCAACAGTTGTAAGGAGGACTTGTGGGAAGTGGGGTAGCATGATACTTGAGTCAGGAAGACCAATTAGATAATTGGATCACTAAAGACCAAAGGACAATTCCATAATCCAGAACTGAGGTGAAGAGGGCCTTAATTAGGGTGGTGACTGGGTGAGTGAGGCATTGTGGAGACAGAAACTGACTGACATAGGTATGTACATATGTATATGTACATACATTTAAATCCAGATGGTGCCTTCTGTAGTACAGGGAGGGGAGGGAAATATCTGGGAACTTTAATGTAACAAATATATATATATTTAAAGCAATGTTAAACAGTCAATTTCCTATAGCAATTGACTATGACAGCCCGAAATCTATAAAAAGTAACTATAGAGGCTTGAGAATCCCATTCCAAGCCAATTTGGAGGGCAAGAGTATTTTTAGTGCTTTAGAAAACATGTTATTTTCTATTTCTCTGAGTGTCAACTAATTGGCTTGCAGGCATTTAATTTTGGTGCTAGTTGGCCTCTCTCCTAGAGAAAAGTGTTCAAAACCTGGAGGGATGTCTCTCAACTTTCTAGGTTCTCTGGGAGAATAAAGAACTCTTTGGGAAAATGGAAAAGATTCTTAAAAGGTAAAAAAAAAGAAAAAGAAAATGAGAAAAGGGAAGATGAAGAGGAGGAAAAGGAAAAAACCAGCAATATGATGATGATGATGATGATGATGATGATGGTGATAATGACAAGGGATTTGGGGAATGCTGGCCTGTGTAAGGAGGTTGAATGATAAGAAAAAATGTGATTTGGCTGGGAAAGAAAGGATGGTAGACTGTCCTATACTGGGATCTCGGGAGACTTTTTGTAGGACAGTGCTAGATCATGTGAGAAGGAAAAGACTTCTGGTGCTCCGATGTTGTCATTTGGTTAAAGTCATCCAGGAATGGTCACAGAAAAAAAGACAGGTGTTGCTATGGTTGTTGACTCCATGATGAAAGATGACTGAATTTGTAGTAGAACTTTTTAAAAGAGGATAGCTTGACTTTGATCTCTTTTAAAAATATACAATATATTATTAAAAGAATGGCTTGTGAACATTTATAAGCAGACTGATAATTATTAAAAGCCAGTGTGATTTCATGAAGAATGAAGAATACAACAAAACAATTCTACACACACACACACACACACACACACACCTGCAAGGGTTATGAGACTGACAAATTGTGGAATGCTATAGGCATGATACAGGTAGGTTTTAAAATCTCTCATTAAGATTTATATGATTCTGAGATTCTATAACCAAAAAGCAAAAGTATTATGGGGTTAATTCCATAGCAAACAACAGTATTTATTTAAGTCATGGGTGGAAAGGGTGGAGCATTAGCCTAGGCAAAGTAAGACCTGGGGTTGATGTTTAGCTATTCAATGGAAAATAGTCACTGACATCTTCTGTTTGGCTGTACTATATAGGCACTTCTTTGTCATATATATGGCCTGTGACCTCTGCTCTTCTTTGGTTCAGTGTAATATAATCTTCCAAAGGGGAAAAAAAAACAAATAATAGGTGGTTCCTACAGAGTAGAATAAAAAAGATGTTATGGTCCCTCAGTGATTATACTATAATTCTTTCCGAAGGAAGAAATCCTTTTACAAGTACTATTTTCAGGTACTTGCTCTCAGCTTAAAGGATAATTTTCTTTTTTCCCAGAAAGTTAACTTTCAAATTTTTGTAGTAAGACCAAATACCGCTCATATTTCTTTGTCCAATTCTGACATGCTTAACTTTGACAGCAGGCATATTCACACACTAAAAAATGTTTTTATATTCTTTTTTCTAAGGCAACTCAGTTTTTATGTTAAAACTTTATATTCATTATTAAATACATAGATGTTTAGGAAACTAGGTGGCAAGAGGCATTATTGGTACAGGTTTGACTCTCAAGAGGTCAGTTAGCTCAATCTCTCATCTCAACACCTTCTCCCTTTCCCAAACACATACATATCCAGAAATCAATAAATGGTAAAAAGATTTTTTAAGAGGACTTGGATTGAACCAAATTTGGTTAATAAAGGTTTCCCTCTTAACATGTATATTCATTTTCCATTTATATAGTCACAAGGATAGCAATAACTCCATTCATATACCCAACCAAAATATTTTCAAAGACCCTTTTTTGAATTATTTAACACTACAAGTGAATGCTTTTTCCACAAGTACATAGATAACAATAGTACTTTGAACATAAATCATTCTCCATTACTGTGATTGTGAGGACATATCAAATTTTAACTAGTAACTAGTATCTGTATACTCAACTAGTAACAAATTCCAGTAACTAGTATGTATTTTGGAGTCAGGAAAACCTAGTTTCATTCCTCACCTTTGACATTTAATATCTCTGTGGTTATAGACCTTCCCTTAATTTTTCTGAGCTCATTTTCTCATTCATAAAATGAGGCTAAAAATATCTGTGTAAATTATTTCACAGGATTATTGTAAAGATCAAACCTCATGATATTGGTAAAGTTTTTTTTTAATCTATTAATATTTGTTAAAGTAATTATCATTATCATCATCATTGTTTAAACACATTTTGTGTAATTACAATTACAGTACTGCCTTAATACATGAGCACCATAAATTACGAATAATTTGAGATATGAGCCATTTGAATCAGAAGTTTCCACCAACCTCCTTTAGATAGCCTGCCAAATGTTCAGTTTCACAAGTTAAATGAGGCTGTCTCATTTAGTTCAGTGTTTACCTGGCCATGGGAGAATCTATATTGAATTGCTTTTGCATCTTTATTTTTGTCTTTATTATCAGTTTTTTGGGGAAATTTCTTAAGTTTTAACTATGGGTCCTAATGACAGAGGAATTGAAGGAGTTATATAGCAACAGCAGCACACAGAGGTTTTGCAGGAAATTAGTGGGGAGGAGCCTGAGATGGATGAGGTAATCAGTACACGTGAGATTAAGGAAATGTTGAGGATTTAAGAAAAAATTAAACAGTTTATTGAAAAGACACACCCAGAAAAAATTTGCAACAGGTCCTGCATTGGAGCTGAGTAACAACACTTATTTCACACATTATCAAAACATTCAGAAAGGGAGGAAGAAACAAATTTCTGTGGAAAAGTTTTTGTTGAAATGGTCTCTAAGTGAAATTGAGGAAAGTGTGGCAAAACAGCCAAAGTTAGATGAAGAAAATAATTAAGTAAAGTTTAAAAATAGCAATTAAGTTTAGCAATAAAGTTACATATCATAAGTAATGTGTAAGGTCAATTTTGCGTTTAAATGTAGCATTAAGTGTGTAGAAAGTAAGTTATATTAAGCAATAACGCATGAAATGAAAATGTTCTCCTCCAGCATCTTTGCCTTACCTTGAAGGTAAGTAACATTTCATAAGCAAGTTTATTTCTTTACATTCTTTCTTGTTATCTATAAATATATTTATTTGTTATTTACAATGTATATTTTCATATTTAAAAGCATACAAAACAAAAAATTCATTGACTTTTTGGGGCCAAAATGGATTTATTTCATTTCCATTAATTTAAATGGGGAAATTTGATTTGGCACACGAGCAAATTGAGTTATGAGTTTGGCCATGGAACAAATTAAACTTGTGTGTCAAGGTACCATTGTATGTCTTTCTGGTCCTCATATATCCACACACAAACATATACACACGTGTACACATATAACTTGTGCAAATATTAACTAACCAGCCTCTTATATCCTGTAAACTTTGTGGGAAATATTAGACGTTGGCTTCTAGCTAGGTATGCCTAATCAGCTCAGAATCTGCCAATAGACTGATGAACTTGAAAAGCCAATGACTCAGAGTATCACACCTGGTAGAAAAAGAGGCAATTTCTGGCTAATGGCTCTCTTTTATGTAAACCTAGAATTGATAAAATATGACTCCATTGAGGCGAAGAAAAGGACAAAACTTCTCTATTCTGCTATGATGGCAGTAAAAAACAATATGCCCAAGGTGGAATACAGACTCAACTAGCCAACATGTACTGCAGTCATAGCTGCCTTTGCTTCAATTATTGTCCTTTCTTTAGCGTTGACCTGGTGAGTATCAAAAGGTTTCCAGAGAGAGCTGCTGGAGTCTTCTCCCTCCATGGTCTCTGAGTAGCAAGGGGGAAAGAATGCCTAGAAGTGGCCCAGCACCAAGAGAAGAGTTATAATGTGAGACAGGCCAACAGAACAATCAAGCTTGGTTGTTTCATAGACAATGCTAATAGTATGACTATTAGAAGTATTAGTCATTGAGCATAACTAATAAGATGTCTTACAAAAACTCTTGCATGTCCCTGATTGAGATAGTGATATATTAAGCTACTGGATTCTGTTCTAATTATTTTGTTAGCGTGATCTATCATCATCTTTTACTTATCATTGCTTTCTTAGAGTGGCAATACATCACCATTGACTCATTTTATATAGCCAGCATCTCTTTCATTTCCTTCCCCCTACCACCTTTTCAGGGTTTTCTTAAAATATGGAACTATAAATATTCTTATGAATAACAACTTTCCCCTGAAATAGTAATGAACCAATTCATGTTAGAATGGAGAGTCTACTCTCCTTGTTGACAGGCTCCCGCAGAGCTGAACTTAAGCAAACTGCTACAATTTAGCTGATAGAAACCAGGTACTAATGCAGGTGGGGCATCCACCAAATGCATCTAGACTTTATGTTAGAATTGTATTCTGCCAAAGTATCTTAAACATAAATTATTTTCCATTGCTATGATTGTGATACATATCAAATCTTAACTAGTTTTCAGTATTCTTTATCCTATAGATAAATTATATACCATTGGCTACTTCTTTTGTTTATGTGTTTTCATTATAGAAAGACAAAGCAATTCAGTAAATAGGACATAGATTTGAAGTCAGTAGGAACTGAGTTTTAATTCCATCTCATTTACTTATTAGTTCAGTGGCTCTGGGCAAGTCACTTTATTTCTCCAGACCTTTTCCCACATCTGTAATGAAGAAATGGTAATAACATTTACCTGAGGGTTGTTTGTGGGAAATCAAATGAAATAATCAAACAGAATAAAAAAAGTTCTTCGCTAGCCTTAAAATGTTAAATTTCAGCGATTACTTTCATTGTAGAATAAAAAAAAAAAGAAAGTGATAGTGTTGGATTAAGAGTCAGAAAATCAAGGTTCTTATCCAATTTCCACCAAAGCAATCTGTGTGACCATTAGTAAATCACAAACCCTCTTGAACTTGTATCCTTATCTGTAAAATGAAGGAGTTGGATGAGATGCTATGTAGGGCCCCTTCCAGATTTGAGTTCCTATGATTTTCTAAACATTCCTTCTCTAGCATTATCCTATAATGCCAGTTTACTCGAAGTCATAAGAATGTATGGATTCTCAAAGCAAGGACTATATAAACAGAAAAGGTCCAGGAACAGAACTTTCAGAATAAAGACAACAACAGTTCTGGGAAAAGTGATGCTAGCAAATAAAACAGAAAAGATGTCAAGTGAGAGTTAGGATGAGAAAGAAAGGAAGGAAGGAAGGAAGGAAGGAAGGAAGGAAGGAAGGAAGGAAGGAAGAAAGAAAGAAAGAAAGAAAGAAAGAAAGAAAGAAAGAAAGAAATGTTAAAGACATTCCAAGTAGCTCAGAATATCCAAAGCTATGGAAGTAATGTTTATTCATTTGAATGCCTCTAGAGTTATCCAGACAAAGGTTATCTCATCTCTGTCATCTACTTCTGGAAATATTTCAGAAGGGATTCTTGTTCAGGTATGAAGAAGACTAAATGGCTTTAGAGGTTGCTTCTGACTCTGACATTCTGAGGCAGCTTACATTTTAGATAATTATGTATAATCACAGACCTCTTTCATCATTTTGCATAGCCAAATATTTATTATCTAATGGCCTATCTTCTGGTCATATACCTTCTTGCTTTTAACTGTATAGGTTATCAAATGGGACAAAATCTCTCTACCCATGCTTGAATCTTTTATAGCTTATCAGAACTGGCAAAAACTTGAAAGTACTTTATATACCTTATCACATTTGATCTTGCCAACTGTGTGAAGTAGGCAATGTGAGTATCATTTTCCTCAGTCATCACATCCACTCTTTAGTTATCACCTCTGAAGATGGTTTCTCATATTATATCTCCAGTGAGGATTTCTCACTTTGGTTAACAATAAATTAAATATCTCACTATATTGTGAAGATAGGATTAACTCTCCTTTGTCTACCTTTTGATTGAATCTACACAAGTTTGAACTAGGTGGAGGAGCTTGCAAACCACTTAGTGAATTCATACCCTGCTTAGTGCTAGGTGAGAAGCCCACAAGATGCTTGGAAGAGCTCTAACCCTTTTTTAAACTCAATCAGTCAGAAACTTGTTCTTTTAAGAATTCACCAGAGAGTTCACACATTTAGGAACTCAATCATTCAGTAACTTATAAGAGTTCACACCCTCAGAAATTGTGAATCCCCTAGGCAATGCTAGACAATTTTGGAAACTGTGATTGGCCCCTGTGAAGAGGAACAGAAATAAGGAGTCACCATAAAAGCAAGCCCTGAACTCAGCCTGAGAAGATGATCTTCGAGAAGATTGTCTAAATAGATTGTTTTCTGGAGATAACCTTCTAACTGAGGAGAGTCTTTGAGGGAGCTTGTTGGAGACTGGCTTGAATAGTGGGCCTGGAGCCCTGCTTCAACTTAGACTCTGACTCCTGGACTACTTTTTTGGGTGAGTGAAAGGTTGACTATTTTCCCAGTTTCCTAAGAAACTAGCTTCCATCTTGGAGGAGGCCATATGGTTTACCCACCACCAGGCTTCCTGCTTGAGAGCTTTTAGGTTGCTATCCTCACCACATTTCTCTTCTTTATTATTTTCTCTCTATTTGTAAACATTTGTAAATAAATTTTTGACTCGAAATATAATAAATATTGGTGACTGCATAATTTCATAAAATTATTATCCAACCATTAAAGTTAACCCTTACACTTACCTGATAAGTTGTATTTTGCTTTATCCATATCATTTATTGTGTATTCCAGGAAAATTGTACCTTTCATTTTCCATTGTAGTGTCTATGGACATGCGCACATGTCTTCTCTAATATCTACTTGCACTTCTCTCTTTTTCCCTGTTTCACCCTTTTGCTTCCTTCAAGGTCATCTACATTTTACATAAAGTGTTCAGCAATGCCCTAATTATAAGCCTTATCTCATTCCATTGATCTTTTTCTCCAATGAATTTATCATGATCTAATAATGTTATGGATATAATAAAATATGGGAGGTATCTAGGAATTGAGTGTAGGGGGTAAGATTACATAAAGATTTCTATGATCTTTTAGGTATAAATAATCTCTTATACATACCATGGATAACCTTCTCCTATGTTCTTACCTTCTAATATATTATAGAATGTTGTTGCTTTTTGTCCTTCATTTTCAAAGAAGACTAATGCTATCATTGTGATGCCTTGACTTGCTTGTGAATAGGATTTAATTAAGGCAGAGTTACAGAAAGTCATTAACCTCAGTATTTCTTCTAGTCATCAAAATCCCGTGGCAAGACAGAAGTCAGGAGCAGCTAGGGATGACCCAGGATGCATTAGATGACTTTGGTATCTTTGATGTTTGAACAAGGTCTAATCACTCCATGACTTCTGCATCAGCTACCTTCATGGCCACTGGAACAAATTATTCTCATCTGCTCATTCCACCAGAGGAAGTCTTCTCATGCTTAATGTAGACATCCCTTGAAGTTACTGACTGGTTTTAGTCCTTTTGGCTGCCAGCAACCTGATTTAGCCAGCATGCTGAGATGGTTACATATAACTTCTTGGAGCTACAAGTAAGAGCAGGGTGAGGTGGACACCAGAGGTAGATGAGTGGTCTTGAAAAGGGCTTGGCAAGACCTCACACCAAAACACTAGTTCACCCCAAACATTCATGAAATAGGTTGCTAGAAGCAGGAAGGAATCTCCCTGGCACTTTATTCCATACACACACACACACACACACACACACACACACACACACACACACACACACACAAATATTTTATTCCACAAACTCATTGAATTATCCTTGAAGGCAGTAACAATGTCCAGTATTACTTTTTTTTCCCACCCCAGGAAAAGTAATATGTACATAAGTAAGTGCTTTATAAAATGGCTTTTGATTTGGTTAGAATCCTTATTTTGGGGGGGAGAGAACAGTATTAGAAATGTTAAATAACTTGCCTAAGGTTGCACTGCTAGTGAATGACAGAGCCAGAACTCAAACCCAGTGCAACCTAATTCAGAGTTGGGCACTGTACCTTATCATTTATGATAGTAGTGAGAAAGATAGCAGTCCATACCAGCTTCAAAAACTTAAACTAAGAATGAAAAGGATTCTAGATGCTTTTTCCACAGATATTTGATAGTCTATTCCCTACTGACCCCTGAAATAGGCCTATTTAATCTAACCATGTTTTTTGCCTTTTTGTATAGCTCTTTCAGCACCCAGAAATGTATTGCACATAACACATCATGCACTCTATTATCTTGACGAACTGACTATTTCTGCCCCTGGCATTGGACAATTTGTCTTTCATTTCCATGTTTTCTGTTTCCCATTCTCTGTACATATTCCCATTGATCTCTGCCTCATAGAATCCCTAATTTCCTTTAAATGTCAGTTCAAATGCCATATTTTAATTGAAGCTTTTTCTGATCTCTCCCTACATGCTAATGCCCTCCCAGTACTTGGGGTTTATTTTGTTTATTCTCATGCAGAGTATCTCAAAATTCAGTGTAACTTAAAAGAGTAACAATTTAGAACTTTTGAGATAATTGGTAAATGTACACACTTTATATCCCATTAAATTCATTTTTCTCTTGGTATCCATATGTATTACAATGCCTCATACTTAAGGGTGCTTAAAAACTGGTTGATCAATAGATTGTTAGTTTTCAATAAGTGCTGATTGACTGAATCCTAGAACATAACAATTGAACAAGCAAGAACCTAGCCCTGTTCTTACTGCATTTTCCTTTTCCAATCAACAATCCTAATAAAATGCTCTTGACTTCCAGAGAGATTGCCATTCTAGAGTAGCCACACTCTAGAATCCCTGCATATGTGATGATCCTTAGGCACTTTCATTAGGACATTTGAGGTAAAGTTAAAAAGGTTAGATAAAGGTCCTGGGAATAAAGATAAAAAGTTGTTCAGCAAAGGAATTTTTAAGAGGTTGGCAATTTCCTGGAAGCCCTTCCTTGCAAATCTACCTGGAGGGAAATTTCTAGAGATAAGAAGACCTACTTGGTGCCTTAGGCATCCTAGAAGCTTTTAAGCTGGTAACAGCCACAGCCATTATAAGATTTTCTTAAAATGTAAAGTTTTCTTCTTGTGTATAGGAAAAATCACAGGTTTGAGATATGTAATATCAATATGTCATTTTATAATTGGATTCTGAATGTTACATTCAAAAGATAGAGAGACTGTAAATGGGTCATTTATATCAGAGAGAGGTGGAGAAAAACAAGAGAGACAGAAAGATAGAAGCAAGTAGAGGGAAGAAGAGAAAGAAACAAAAAGAATAAGAGAGGTAGAGAAACAGAAAAAAAAGGAAGAGAGGCAGATGGAGAGAGAAACAGACACTAGATATAGATCTAAAACTTAATCCATTTAAAGAGACTCTGGTGTAGAAACTTAGAAACTTTTCTATAACTTAAAGCCTTAATACACCCTGTATTATGGGTAGAACACAGGACTTGGAATGAGTGTGATTCCTGCCTTCAAAGGCTATGAGATTAAGGAAATCACTTCTCAGTTTCTCAGACTCTGCATTTCTTCATTGTTGTTTAGATAATTATCAATCCTGTCTGACTTTCTGTGTCTACCTTTGGCATTTCTTTGGCAGAGACAGAGGAATAGCCATTTACTTTTCCACCACATTTTACACATGAAGAAAACAAGGCAAACAGGGTTAAGTGACTTGCCCAAGGTCACATAGCTAATAAGTATCTGAGGCTGGATTTGAATTTAAGTCTTCTGGATTTTTGACCCCATTTCTCTATAAACCGTGCTACCTAGCTGCCTGCTTGGTTATCTCATCTTTGTTAACTTCAGTAACTCTTCAATGGGAATGAGAATAGTTTTGCTTCACAGAATGATTATGCAAATCAAATAAGTTAAAATGAATAAGACAATTTGAAAAACTAACATGTAAAGTGATATATAAAGCAGCTATTTTGAGAGTTTCTACTTGTGTCAATCAACAAGATCAAATCAACTAAGTAACAACTATATGACAATCACTGCCCTTGGCACTGGGAATATATAGACAAAATGAAAGAGTCTCTAACCCTTAAAAATAAGCATAGATTGATAGTCATGAATGAAATAACTATAAATACTATTAACTGTTATCATATATTGTGTTTGGGTATACATATGTATAAAGATGTGAGTATACAAGTATATATATATATATATATATATATACACGCAGTACACAAGTATGTATACACACATACACATGAGTCCATGCCTACACATACACATATGCACATGTGTGATGTGAGTTTCTATATAAATATATGTGTACTACATAAATATATGCATATATAGACATTGCATATTGTAGAAAATTAATATTGAAAAGTGATAATGGGATACATGACTGGGGAAAGCTTGGGCTAGCTTTCCCAGCAATGACCCAGCAAGGAGACACTCCTTGTGAAGAATAATGAAGGAGGAGTTGAGATCTCTAAACCCACCTACTCTTTGGAAATATCAACCAGGGGGAACTGTCAGGATAGGTTAAGTTCCAGGTGTCAGGCCAATTAGAAAGAGGACATGATTTCCTTTATAATAAGAGGCAGGGCTCCCTTGTTCTTTTTTGTGAGTGTATGTGAAAGAAGGCCGGTAAACAGAATCCCTTCTTTCATGGGAATTGCATGCCACCATTAATAAATAATGCTCTTCTCAGAGAAATGGTCTTATGTACTTTATTGGGTAAAAATCCAAACACTGCAATTTGACAACTCTGGGTTGTATAAGAAGTTAAGCTCCATGCTTAACAGCCTTGCCAGAAATCTCTCTCTAATCCATGGGTTGAATAGAAGGACAAGTTTTGCCCAATGAGTTTTCTGGTTAAGAATATCTGTGTTTGTGGATAAATTCCCACCCTATACACTACAGTAAAATCTTTTCCAGGAAACAGAAAAAGGTGAATGAATAACTATCTGTTTTGTGTTCTTGTTTCAAATCAGAACTTAGAGCCCCTCAACTTATGTTGAGGAATTTAAAAAAAAAAAAAAAAGAAGGGGAAATATCTTAAGAGCTCCATGTCCTTGTGTCTGTGTGTTTCTCTTCATTATATTTTCTATGTTTGAAATAGAATTGGATGATGTTTCCCCTTGAAGGAATTTTCATAATCAGGTTATTTAAGCCTTCAGAGGAACAATAACCACACCTCCTCCAATAGTGGGGGGGTGCGGGGGGGAAGGCACTGCATTATGTACCATGTATCATTTTCTAAGCTTAAAGTTGGAAAAGTCCTAGAAAAGCTGCCATAAAAGCTGTCATGTAGCCATTAGAACTGAGTCACCAGAAAGATGCCATGATAGCCAACCTGTGACAAGCTAGCTTAGAAGTATAACTGAGTCACCATGAGTTATGTGGCTACCATAGTGACTTGACCTTCTATTCAGGAAATGATAGGCTTGAAGTACGGTGCTTCACTTTTGCCTACTATCCTACATTAGATGTTAGGGAAGTACAGTATCTATTTGTCTTTAATTTCATTTTTCTGTAGGTTAAAAGCAAATTGATTATTTTCTTTGCAAAAATAACTAAATAAACTATAGCTTTAAACATAAAGATGTATATACATGTGTGTATATACAGAGATATATTCTATATATGTGTATATACACATACATATATTCACACATATACACATACATATATTCATAAGTATATACATATATTTATGTTATATACACTGTATATATGTATATCCACATATAGATGCAAATAGATTTATAGATATGTATCTATTCACATTTCAAAATATATATACATGTGTTTATATAAGCATGCACCTATATGTATGTGCATTCTCTATACCCAAGAATACCTTGTAAATGTATATAAACATGTGTAGGCATGTGTGTATATTTATACACTATATAAAATGAAGGCTATCCCCTTCTTGTAGTATGGGGGTGCTGTGTGGCTCAGAGGAAGGCATAAGAGACGTCTCCCTCTTTTCCCCTCATCCTTTGCCAAAGGAGACTTTAATTCCTGCCAGAAGGAGTTAGCAGGGAGTTTGGTGCAGAAGCCACTCTAATCTCCTCAAAAAGAATGGACACTGAGCCTGAGTTATATTTCTGCTTCTTCAAATATTATTAGTCTTGAAGATACGGTTTTCAGCTTCAAGCTAACTTTTTTATCACTGTTTTATTAATTGGGGAAGCAGAGCCTCAAGCTTTATATCTGAAATTTTACCCCTTTCCCACAAAATACCAGTTCCACAATGAACTCACATAGCAATTATCAAAGAAACCTATTTACCCAAGTCAAAGGGTAAAAAATAGAAATCAGAAAAAGTATAAATATGCCAGAGTGAAGGAGCTCTTCCATTTCAAGCAAGGTAACTCTGGAACAAACAGACAGACAAATACACATAGATATGCAGAAACAGAGAGAGAAAGAGACCAAGAAAGACAGTCCCAAATATTACCTAAGGGTAAGTCCCCAAAAGTCTCTAGTGTAGCAAGATGGGAAAACGAACATCATAAGACTGCCAGTTCCTCTCATGTCAGCTACTTTCCATAGACTTTTTCTTCTGTACTATAAAGTGGGGTGGACATCTTTCATCTTCTCTCTTGAAATTGGAAGTTAAACGTTCCTGAAGCAATTAAAGACTCCAAAGTGATTCTTTAGCTCAAAGACTGTCCAAAAAATAACTATAGAGACTGAAGAGTCTAGAACTATCATACTCTCACTAACTCTATTTTCTTATGAGACACTGATCTTTATCAATAAATAGAAAGTTCCAAATCAATGTGCTTTAAGGTGTTATATATACATAGTGATGGTGTATATATGTGTATGTACATAGATACATGCATTCAAGCATGCATTTATATATGTATGTACATATTATATATATTCATACATATAGGTGTGTATACATCTTTGCATATATATAGTGGGGGAAAATAAATTCACTGCACTGATATAAACAATTTTAGATTAATATAGTCAAAAAGTCAAAAATCTCTAAGTCAAGGTAGAAAGTTAGATTTTATTGGAAGAGAGCCAAATCTCCCAAAAAAACGGACTCTTGCACATGTTAAATAGTCAGACCACCACAAGAGGTGACTCAATATGGCAAATACCGAGTTTATATACTGCTAAAATAACAAATTAAATATTTCCATACAAGGTGCGGGACTTATATTTCCATACAAGGTATAGGAATTAGATCACAATACCTTATATCACATCATGTAGACCTTCTTAGGAAACAGTTACTCAACAACAAAGCTGATTAGTTGGTTCATTTAGGAAATCCCGTATTTGTCCAAAGGTTAAATTACAAGACATACCCTTATTAAGAGAAATAATGATGACCATTAACTAAGACTCATCTGATTTGGGAGGGAAAGGATATTACTTGTGGTTAATTCCAAAAAGGAAAAGGTATAGGCATTTGAACCATATCCAGACACCAAACTCACATGTTCAGTATCTTATGACTAAGAAAAGTTCTTGCTCTGTAACAAGTATAAGGGGGTAGGGGTCTATCTTCTCCAATATATATATATATATATATAAGTTTGTGTGTATTTATGAACAAAAAAACTTTAGAAAGGATGGCCCCTAGAAATTGAACCATCAGGAATGGTTTCATGTAGTATTTGAGTTAAGCTTTTAAAGAAGTAAGGGATTGTTAAAGGCAGAGGTGAAAATAAATTACATACAACACATGGGAGAAAGCCTGTACAAAAGTATGAATATGGGAGATGAAGAGTCATGAATAAGGAAGAGCAAGATGGTCATTACCTTTCCCATAATCACAGAACTGGTCTATATGAGAGACAGTGTTTTGACTCAGATCATCCCATCTCTAAGTACAGTTTGCTATACAATATATCATAATGCCTTTCTTTTTGAAACTACTATCAAAAAGGGGGCAGCTAATTGGCTCAGTGGATTGAGAGCCAGGCCCAGAGATGGAAGTTCCTTGGTTTAAATCTGGTATCAGACACTTAGCTATATGACCCTGGGCAAGTCATTTAACCCCCATTTCCTGGTCCTTACCACTCTTCTGCCCTTGGAACCAATACACATTACTGATTCTAAGATAGAAGGTAAGGGTTTAATTTTTTAAAATAAACAACAATAAAAAAAAATACTGAATGCCTGTCCTTTAATCCACCATACCACTGCTGGGTTTCTACCCCAAAGAGATCATAAGGAAAAAGACTTGTACAAAAATCTTTATAGCCATGCTGTTTGTGGTGGCGAAAAATTGGAAAATGAGGGGATGCCCTTCAATTGAGAAATGGCTGAACAAATTGGAATATGGAACACTATTGTGCTAAAAGGAATTCCATGTGAACTGGAATGACTTCTAGGAACTGATGCAGAGTGAAAGGAGCAGAACCAGGAGAACATTGTATGCAGAGATGGATATACTGTGGCACAATCAAATATAATAGACTTCTCTACTAGTAGCAATGCAACGATCCAGGATGACTCTGAGGGACTTATGAGAAAGAGTGCTATCCACATCCAGAGAAAGACCTGTGGGAGTAGAAACACAGAAGAAAAGCAACTACTTGATCACATGATTTGATGGGGATAAGGTTGGGCATATAGACTCTAAATGATCACCGTAGTGCAAATGTTAATAATATGAAAATAGGTCTGGATCAAAGACACATGTAAAACCCATTAGAATTGGTTGTTGGCTATGGGAGGCAGGTGGGAGAAGGGGAAAGAAAAAAACATGAATCATGTAACCATGGAAAAATATTCTAAATTAATTAATTAAATAAATGAACTTATAAAAACACTTCCCTAGGAATGTATCAACATAGATGACTCTTATGGGTATAAGATTAAAAAATTATTATCCAGATACTACAAATATTATTTTTATAAGATTTAATAATAATAAATTGAAGCAAAGGAAAAAATAGCCTCAGTAAAGAGAAGCTTCCCAGACTGCATACCTGGGAGAGAGCCCAGAGCCACCAGAGCAGAGTGAGCCCTCTCCCAAGGGTAGAGTTTCCAGCAAATTTGTTTCCCAAATATAAGAACTCAGACATACTAAAAGGGATGCTGAGTAATGTAGTTCAGATGTATCAAATTTCTATTTGCACATTCCCCCCTGTCATCCTTTGGGAGATCAGTCTCCCCCAATGGATCATTTTAAACATAATTAACTTAAAACTTTAAAGATTTTTAACTAAAGATATATTCAATATTACAGTTTCTAAAGGGAAATTACAATAATTTGGGGATGGAGGGGAAAAAAACAAGAGAAACCCAATGTTAGATACATTGACAAAAAGACAATACATTCAAAATAAATGCATTCAACCCCTCCATAGTTCAAATTCACCATATCTCAAAGTTCACTCTGGATCTTTCAGAGCAGCGTATAGTCTCTGCAGGCATATTCGTGGCATTGTCTCCAAAAAGTTCATCTTCTGGATTCTGGGATGTAGTCTCTTCTAAATTAGGCGCAAATTCAAATCAAAGTTCACAACAATAACATAGTCCCCCTTGAGGAGGATGCAGGGATCTATGTAAGAATCACATAGGGATACATGACCTAGTCATAAGGTATATACATCAATTATCAAAAACATCAAAGAATCCAAAGAAATTTAAAAATATCCTGAGTGAAATATGAAATATCAAAAACGTGAAAAATTCTAAGAAAAAAAGAAAAAATTCCCAAATCACAACAGGTTCTTGTAATGATTCATGTCCCATAAACCTGCAACAACAATCACTCACTAACCCAGTTTAGTAGTCTGGACTACATTAAGTTGTCACATCATGAAAAAAATAGTAAAAGAGACTAGATCTCGAAATAAATGCAAAATAGTGTTCCCCGGTTTAACCCTTTTCTTCCCTTTCCTGGATAATGGAGCCAGAACAAATGAAGTTATGTAATTAATAGAGTGTGATATAAGGAAGTCCTGCATTTAACACATGTTAAACCATCACAACCTTGAGTCTCACACATGATCAAGTCCTTGCTCTTTTTGCGCAGAATGTCACCAATCCCCATAGGAATGGCTTGGTTTCTTTCACCTTTTCTGCTCATGTGACACTTCCTGGTCAACTTCTGCACTCTGTGGTGTCTTCGTGGTTGCCAAATAAAATATAAGATAAAAAAATTAATATCCAAATACTCCATATATTATTTTTATAAGATTTAATAATAATAAATTGAAGCAAAGGAAAAAAAATGCCTCAGTAAAGAGAAGCTTCCCAGATCGCACACTCAGAAGACAGCCCAGAGCCACCAGAGCAGAGTAAGTACCCCTGAGGGTGGGATTTTCAGCAAATTTGTTTCCCAAATGTAACGATGCAAAGTGAGGACGTACTGAAAAGGGATGCTGGGCAATGTAGTTCAGGTTTATCAAATTTCTATTTACATATAGGCAAAGCAAATACAACATAGAAAGGCAAGCTATGTGATAACAATTCATAGAAAACTAGATGAAGATTCCATCCTTAGCAGATTAATATTGATAGTGGTTTAATGGAATGTTGCTATCCTATACCAAAGAAAATGGTAACATTTAAGTGAACTGTCAAGATAAAGTCTTGACCACTTAAATCCTACCACTTGGGATGGGTATATTAGCTCTGAAACTTTTATAAAATGTAATTATTGATTTGGCCTAGAAATTTCTCTGAGGTTTCCCTCAAAGTCAAAGCTGTATAGCATGGCAATAAAGCACAAATGTTGGGCTCTATCATTCAGGTTACATCAGTATCAAGAGAGAACTTATAACCTGGACCACAGGCAGAGACTTATAAGCTCCTAATAATTCAGCCTTCATCATATCACTTAAGTATCATTTTTTTCAGATGCAATAGCTCAGCAACAATGAGAATGTCATTGATTGAAAAGTTAATTAAGGTGTCTATTTTAAGTTATAAATTTTTGTTGATTTTTTGAGGATATCACCCTTCACTTCAGCTTCCACAAATTCCATTATTTTTATGGATGCAGCCAAATTGCTTTTTATGGAAGTCTCTTATAGAACGTCAAATAAAAAAATGAATGAATGTTTTTCTAATTTAAAATTTTTTCCAGATTATATGCCAATATAATTTAATAATCATTTTCTGACATTTTCCAATATATGTTCTCTCCTTCTCACACTTCCCCCTTTCAAAAAGTCAGGTGATATGATATAGGTCATACATGTGTTCCATATCTTTCCATTTTCATATTGTGAAAAAAGACACATAATGCTTACACTAGAGAAAAATTCATGGAAGAAATAAAATGAGATGAATAAATATGTTTCAATCTGCATTCAGACAGACTCCTTCTGTCCTTCTGTTCCTTCTATGGAAGTATATATATGTGTGTGTGTGTGTGTGTGTGTGTGTGTGTGTGTGTGTGTATTTTTTAATAAGTCCCTTGGAGTTATTTTAGATCCTTGACTTTTTAATAAGAGTTAAATCATTGTTAGTTATTCTATACTATTGTTATTACTGTGTATAATTTTCAGTTCTGTTCACTTCACTTTGTATTACTCCATACAAGTCTTCCCATGTTTTTTTTATGATTATCTTATCTCTTGAGTTTCCAGGTCTTTAGCACAACAAAAGGAACCACCATAAAAATTTGTGTATAGGTAAGTCATTTTCCTCTATCTTTAATCCCTTTGGAATACAAACTAATAGTGGCATTTCTGTGTGCCCTCCAGAATGTTTGGAACAGTTCACAGCTCCACTAAGAGGGTATTAATGTCTCAATTTTTCCATATCCCCTCTAACATGTATCATCTTCCTTTTTTGTCATGTTAGCCAGTCTGATAGAAGTGAAATGGTAACTCAGAGTTATTTTAATTTGCATTTCTCTAATTAATAGTGATTCAGGATATTTTTTATATGACTCAAGACAGTTCTAATTTCTTCATCTGATAATTGTTTGTTCATATCCTTTGATTATTTGTCAGCTGGGGTGAACAAAGTCATAAAAAGTAAAAAAAAAGTTGTATCTGATAGGAATGATTGTATTTTGAACTCTACTTTTTCAATGACTTTCATTATAAATTAGGAGATCATTGAAGCATTGTATCATAACATTATCAAATTCACATTTAGGAATCTAAGAAGTCATTTGGTATAATCTTTACTGAAAGAATGAATGGGATGAATGCCTTCTACAACAACTCTGCCCAGAGCTCATCCAGTCTTAAAAGTGGATTCATTAGTTCATTATATTTGGGGACTTTTATGATTAGTTGAAATATGCCTATTTTCAACATTTATCTAATACTAATAGTTTTCATCCCTAAAGTGAAGAAAAGTTTAATATGACTGGTATAAGAACTTTCAAGTATATCATACCTCTTTACTAGTCTTATTCTATACCTCCTACTGACATGAAGGAAATCATGATCTAAAAAACTATTTTAAACTCTCACCTTCCATATTAGAATTAATACTCTGTATTGGTCCCATGGCAGAGGAGTGGCAAGGGCGGGCAATGAAAATTAAATGTCTTGGCCAGGTTCACAGAGCTAGGAAATGTCTAAACCCAGCATTTCCCATCTCTAAGTCTATCTCTGAATCAACTGAGCCAACTAGCTGCCCCTAGAAATCATGAATTTTTGAAGACTATGTCAATAGAACAAGCTCTGGATTTTGTACTAAACTAAATGTAATATAGTCCAGAGAAGAGCCCATGCCAACTAGTTAATTAGACAGAGGTATGAACAAAATATATATTAAATTATATTATGCTGTGCTATATTATGTTATACTATACTATTTTGTATTATATTATATTAATTACATTATACTACATTATATTACACTATACTACACTATACTTATTGTGAAAAGGAAATTTAACCTCCTACCCTTCTGGAATCATGCAGGTGACCTTGACCTGTGTACCAGCTTACATTGACAATCTATGTTCCTGAGTTTGAACTTGACTTGGAGGTGAAAGACAGGACACAGGTAAGCCAGGAGGTTATAAAAAAGAGCTCACCAGGAAGTTGAGTCTCTCTATCTCTGGCATTCTGCCAAGGAATTTCCATGCTGGGGTGCTACTGGAAAAGTCACACCAGTAGCTTGATTAGGCCATTTTCACTATCTTTCTCTCTCTCTCTCTCTCTCTCTCTCTCTCTCTCTCTCTCTCTCTCTCTCTTTTACCTATCCAAGTAATTCTAATAAACTTCACTGAAATCTAAGGACCAGAATCATAATTTAATTAAAACATGTTTATATATATATACATACATACATATATACATACATACATGTATGTATATATGTATGTATGTATGTATAAAAGCTCTTAGTTCTGTCCATCTTCTCTATAATTCAAAATCATTACGGTGAAGAAATAGGCAGTAGTATTAAGAATCATGTGCTTCTTAAATTAGTAATTAAAACTCCCATAAAAAGCTTTATCCTAAGATGGACTGAAATAATACAGGAGGTATTGAAGTAAATCAAAACTGATATCCAATTGATCATAAAATCATTTATTTAGAGCTGGAAGAGAACTTTGAGGGCATTGAATCAAAACCCTTTACTCTATAGATGAGGAGATTCACATTCAGAGATATTGAGTAAATTGTATTGGCCACTGAGGGGTCCAGGAGAGAAATTGAGATTGGATATGTGTTTTTGGCTTTAATCTGCATAAGAATGAGAGCTGAATACAGAGAAATGAATAAAATAACCGAGAACCATGATGACAAACCTATGGAAAATATGTCCAAAAGGGCATGCAGAGCCCTCTCTGTGGGCATGCCTGCAGTTACCTACCAGAATTTGTTACCAGAAAGTCAGAGGGACTTGGGGCAGAGCTATTCCTCACTTTGCCCTCCCCTCTGCCCAGCAGCCAATGGGAGTGTTTCCTGGCTCCCCTGTCTGGGGTAAGGGGTCGGACCAGGGGGCAATGGAGGGCAAGGGGTGGGGTATGGCACTCAGTCTTTGTGGGGTGGGATGATGGCAAGACCCAGCACTTCATCTCTGAAAGGTTCACCATCATTGATCTAGAGAAAAGAGAACCCAGGGCTGCCCTGGGATAGATTCACTGTGCAAGTGTGAAAGACACATATATGGATCCAGAAGTCTGAGGAGAGGCCTGACAGGTTGAGGAAGAAACAGGGGAGAGTAGTGTCATGAAGACACAGGGGAAAAAAAGATATCCAACAAATGAAGTAGTTTCCTCAAATTCTTCATGAAGGATAATAAAAGATTAGGACTGAGAAAGATCATTATATTTGGTGAGGAATACATCTTTGCCAAACTTGGAGAGAGTGGTGAGTTCATAATCCAGGGATAAGAATGAGAAATGAAAAAAAAAAAAATGGAGGCGATGAGTTTACAAAGTTTCCCCTTTATTCCTCCCTTTGAATTTGATTATTTAAGGAAAGAGAGATAAAAGTATGTTGACTTGAAAGGATGATAAGGCTAACTGAAGGTCTAAATTTGGGGAGGACTTGAATATGTTCATAGCCAGGAGAAAAAGATGCAATAGATTAAAAAAAAATTTAAATTAGAGTAAATGGTAGAGTCTATATTTGTACCCAAACCTCTCTACATGTATAAACCATTGAAAAACTTTTAGGTTCTCAAACCCATGCTCTTCCCACTGTTCCATCTCAAATGCCCACAGAATGAGAACAACAACAACAAAAAATAGACAGTACTATTACAATAAATAAATAAATAAAGCTACAGAGACTATACCAGCAACTTCTAATTCATACATTTCTTTTTCTCAATTCTTTATATTCTTTTTGGCATTGCTCTGCACATATATCAAAGGTGTCCTTGAGAAAAGATGAAAAGAGAATAAACAGTCTTTTGC
This sequence comes from Gracilinanus agilis, assembly GCF_016433145.1. Taxonomy (NCBI): domain Eukaryota; kingdom Metazoa; phylum Chordata; class Mammalia; order Didelphimorphia; family Didelphidae; genus Gracilinanus; species Gracilinanus agilis. Next base: position 358,520,764 of record NC_058132.1, read on the forward strand.
AAATGGTTTGCTTTATCAAATCATATTTTTATATACACAATTGCCTAAAATATGTGTAGAATACAAGATACTGCTCTTTTAATTAGTTGTGTATTATAGAAAGTAATTGACTCAGTAGAACAAAATGTGGCCTTGAAAGTTCCATTCCAAGATATTTTCTAGGATTATTCAAAACTCCTTAATAGATGAAACTATGAATAATCTATTTAGTTCAATTAACCTTATGATTACCAATCACATAATTGAGACATAAACCAAAAAGATATCAATAATACAAATAAGCATTTATTAAGTACTTACTATGTTCCAGGCACTGTGCTAAGTGCTTATTATAAATATTACCTCATTTATGACAACCTTGAAAATTAGGTATTATTATCCCCATTTAACAATTGAGGAACCTAATACAAACATTGTTATTTGTTGAGAATCATAAAGCTAGGAAGTATCTGAGGCCAGATTTGAATTCTGGTCTCCCTGACTCTAGCCTAAGAATTATAAGGATTAAAAATAATTATGACTGCTATAAATATATAACATTTCAAAATCCATTAAATATTGCATTGAATTCTGTAAAAGTGAAATTTGGGAGATACCATCTAAAAGTATATATATTTTCTATGGACACGTGGAAATTATCAAACTACATTTCCCGTGGTCCAATGGGTTTCTGTTTCCGGTTCTTTGGGTGTGGAGACACCTATGTCTCCACACAGAACAGTTTAAATCTTCTGGGTTAGCGGGGAGTGGCCTCTTGGCCAGCAGACTCGGGAAGAGACAGGAGACAATAATGGCGCGGGCGGCAGTTGTGAATTCTTACAAGCACGTGGTCTAATGACTTTATCTATCAGCATGGCTTTAATTAAAATACTAATTTACATATTTATAGCAGTCATAATTATTTTTAATCCTTATAATTATGGCGACCACGAAGGGACTATGCAATATTTAATGGATTTTGAAATGTTATTCAAAGACAGACAGCTAGGTAGATTAGTGGATTGAAAGCCAAGCCTAGAGATGGGAGATCCTGGGTTTAGATACTTCCTAATTTGCCAAGTCACTTAATCCTTTTGGCCTAGTCTTTACCAATCTTCTGCCCTGGAATCAATATGCAGTATTGATTCTAAGATGGAAGGTAAGGATTAAAAATAAATATTATTCTTTTTTTTTTAAACCCTTACCTTCCATCTTGGAGTTAATACTGTGTATTGGCTCCAAGGCAGAAGAGTGGTAAGGGTAGGCAATGGGGGTCAAGTGACTTGCCCAGGGTCACACAGCTGAGAAGTGGCTGAGGCCAGATTTGAACCTAGGACCTCCCGTCTCTAGGCCTGACTCTCATTCCACTGAGCTACCCAGCTGCCCCCTAAAAAATAAATATTATTCTGAGAAGAGATCCACAAGTTTCAGTAGTCTACCAAAGAAATCTGTGACACAAGAAATGTTAAGAATCCTTGATTTGGGTTTTCAAAATAAATTATAGTGTTTGTGATATTATGGCCAGCTAGAGAGGTAGTGTTCATAGTAGATAGAAAACTGCCTTTTGAGGCAAGAAGAAAGCCTGTGTTTGAGTCATACATATGATACATTTATCTGTGAGATTTTAGGAAAATCAAAGCATGTCATTTTCTTTGCTCTGATTAATGACTGTGGAAGTTGAAGGGAGAATAGCACTAAATGCTGTGGAAATATTCCTGAAACTAGCATGTCTATTTTCTATGAACTACCTTACAATATAGATGCATCGAAGATAGAGTAAGCCTGTTGGTAGAAAAGAACCATTCAGGAGCCTGAAATGAGCCAGAAGTCATGCTCATTCCCAGACACCATCACATTGTTCACTGGCTAACCTTGCTGAGATGTCCATCACAAACTCTATCTGAAGCAGTTTAAACCAGGTAACACCAGCTTTGTGATTGGCAGTTGTTATCAAATATCCTGAAACATCCAGGTTTTTTTGTTTCACCTGTTCCTGGAAGAGACTGTCCACTTTTCTCCTATAATTCCTGCCCAAATCACTCCCTTTGTGGTTTGCAAGTATAAATACTCCCTACCCATCTTGGACTGGGAGGCTCCATTTTGAATGTCCTCTGGCATTCATATCTAAGTTCTTTCCTTTTAATAAATCTTTGTTGTTGTGTTAACCAGAATTTTTCTAATTTGAGCAGTGGGTTTCTTGGTTGACAGTGCACAACTTCAGATTTGGCATTTTCTACTATTAATTGATCAGGCTATGAACTTGTTAGGCTTCTTGATTTCTAATTTTGTGGAAATTATTATAATTGCTCTACTTCTGCCCTATAATTTCTGAGCTGGGTTACTTATATTCGTTTGTTGGAGAGTTATTGAGTACTAGAGAAGATGTCTAGATCTCCATCTAATTGGTCATGTAAACTGAAAGGGAAGAGCTGTTCATTTGCATCAATAGATGGAGTTTCATTATTGAGAATTCCTATTTACATTTAAGTAAGGCTGGTCCTTGGGAAAATTCTGAGGGAGGTGAAATTGACCTTTGTTATTCTCTAGTTTTCCATTTATACCCCTTTAGTATTCTCTTCAGAACTCTTGTTATCTTCTGTACTCACTGCAAATGAAAAAAATTATTTGATAAAATGAAAATCATAGATTGTGAGAGCTGTAAGTGATCAATTAGTACAATCTTTTCATTATAATAGAGGATGAAACTGAGATGCAGAGAAATAAAATCACTTCCTTAAGAAAACCTAGCTTGTTAGTAATTGAGCCAATATTTAAATCCAGTTCTTCTTATTCCAAATACAATCTTCTTTGCATTACTAATTTGTGACAATTAACAATAGATATCATTAATTAATGTATTATACCTTCTAGAAATATCTGAGAGGTATGCAAAACAGCATGGGGATTGGGGCAGCTGGGTAGCTCAGTGGAGTGAGAGTCAGGCCTAGAGACAGGAGGTCCTAGGTTCAAACCCGGCCTCAGCCACTTCCCAGTTGTGTGACCTGGGCAAGTCACTTGACCCCCATTGCCCACCCTTACCAATCTTCCACCTATGAGACAATACACCGAAGTACAAGGGTTTAAAAAAAACAGCATGGGGAGCATTGGACTTAGAGTTATAAAGACATGGGTATAAATATCCCATCATTTACTGACTACCTATGTGATCAAGGGTAAATTGTTTTTCTTAAGGTTGAAGTAGGATTTTGGTTTTAGATCCATTCTGCTTTTGGCTTCTGTTTTATGGGTGAGTTCATCCCATTCATATTCACCGTTATGATTCTCAACTGTGTATTTCCCTCCATTTTATTTTTACCTTTTGATTCTCCTCATTCTCCTTTTACCCTTTCCCTCCTCACAAATGTTTTCATTTCAATCGCCACCTCCTATTTCTCTCTCCCATCAACCCACTCTTTTCTTGATCTCCTATTATCTATAGGGTATGATAGGATTCTACACCAGAATAAGTATGGTTATCATTTCCTCTCTGAGCCAATTACATTATGAGCAAGGTTTAAGTATCGCCCATTAGCACCCTCATCCTTCCCTCCATTGTAATAATTTTTTACACTTTTTTAGGTGAAATAATTTACGCCATTCCACTTATTCTTTCCCTTTTCTCTCAGTGCAATCTTTTTCCATGCCTAATTTTTTTTGCATATCATATCCTAATCAGTTTACTTTCACACATTCTTTCTAAGTATACTCCAATTGCTCTAATACTCATTAAAATCTTAAGAATTACATCCTTTTTCCATGTAGGAATATATAGTTTGACCTTATTGAAACCTTTAAATTTTCTCTTTATTATTTATTTTTTAGGCTTTTCTTGGGTCTTGTGTTTAGAAATAAAATTTCTGGTTATATCTGGTCTTTTCATCAGGAATGCTTGGAAATCTATTTCATTAAATGACTACTTTTTCCCCTGAAATAATATGCTCAATTTTGCTGTATGGATGATTCTGGATTGCAAACCTAGATCTTTCACCTTCTGGAATATCATATTCTACTCCTTCTGATCCTTTCATATGGAGGCGGATAAGTCCTGTATAATCCTGACTGAAGCTCCATTGTATATGAATTGTTTCTTTCTGACAGTTTGCAGTATTTTCTCCCTGGATTAGAAGCTCTTGAATTTAGCTATAGTATTTTTGATAGTTTTCCATTGGGGATTTCTTCTCAGAGCTGGTCTTTGGATTCTTCCTAATTCTATTTTAATCTCATATTGAAGAATATTAGGTTAGTTTACTTTGATAATTTCTTGTATTGCCATGTCCAGACTTTTTATCATGGCTTTCAATAATTCTTAAATTGTCTCTCCTGGATCTATTTTCCATGTTAGTTGTTTGTTCAATGAGTTATTTCACATTTTCTTCTGTTTATTTTTCACTCTTTTGATTTTTTTTGTTTCTTGATGTCTCATGAAGTCATTAGTTTCTTGTTGCCCAGTTCTAATATTTAAGGAATGATTTCATTCCATGAGCTTTGGAACCTCCTTTATCATTTGTTCTATTTCTTCTTGCATTGTTTTTATTTCTCTTCCTCATTTTTCCTCTGCCTCTTTTAACTGAATTTTGAAATCCATTTTGAGCTCCTCCAAAGCCTGAGACCAGTTTGTATTTTTTTGAAGTTTTGCATATATTTGCTTTGTTTTGTAATGGATAACAATGTAATTATGATATGATGATGACAAAAGTGAGTCACCAGGGGCCTGGCAGCCAGTAACTAAACTAGTAGGAGATTTGGAGTTAGTTGATAACAGAGATGAGCAACCTCAGCTGAGGTGCCCAGTGAATCTCCACTGCCAGCTGCAGGCTCCTTTAAAGTGTTGAATGGGTGGACCCTCCCTGCTGAAATAACTGCCTTCCTATTGTGTGAGAGCAGAACCCAGCAGAAAATGGGACTCTATTTCCTGGCTACAATGGAGGCTTAGCTTCCACTTCACAGTAAACTCAATTCCTCAATATTCTCTCCTATCCTTAGTCCCCTTAGCCTTGGTGAAACTGAAGGAATCACAGGGACTCACAGATTTAGGCTAAGGGATTTATTTAAACTGGAAAGGGAAACTTAGGTAAGAGGTTTTAAGGCCTTGTTAAGCTGTTGCTAGGGGCAACTGCCAAGGGTTGGCAATGGACCTGGAAGGCCTGGCCAGGCTGAGAAAACCAGCCCTCAGCCAGAAATAACTAGAATCTGGCTTGATATTATTTGATCCACCAGCTAAACAGATGTTGACGTTAAGTTGTTCTAGAGGTGTCCCTAAATCACTAGGCTACACTAAAACTAAATCCTGCCCATGTTCCACAACCCACTTCCCTTCAATCCTTCCCAGGGTCCCCACGGGGAAGATCAGGGGTAGCTAGGTGTCTGGGTGAGGTCAAGGAAATCAGAACCCCAAGGTTGGGTTTGCAGGGCCTTATATAGTCACAGACCAACTGTCAGTTGGTACCTGGGATGGCACCTGCCATGCCAGAGTTCCATTCTGCTAAATGACAGGATTGTCTAGGGTAATATTGCAAATGCACAAAATCTTGCATTACAGTTTTCACTTTCCCTTTCTGTGTCTGTTCCTTGATTTTCTTTGTCTCCATAAAAATTTTCTATGGTTAAGTGTTATTTTTTTATGTTTGCTCATTTTCCTAGCCTTTTCCTTGACTCACTTTTATCTTAAAGGTAGACTTTGTAATCAGGGTAGAGATGGCATTCTCTTAAACCTCAGTTTTTCTTTGCTGCTCCTCTTAACTCTCTTTCTGGGTTTCTGCAAGTTTTAGTTCTTCCAAGGTAGTATAATAGCCTGTGGGCTAGAAGCCCTAAAAGCCACCTCCTGCTGCTGATTCAATCACCCCAAGACTGTTGGTGGCTTTCATAGCTTAGAGCACTAAAAGCTACCCTATGCTGGGGCTCAAAATCAGGGATTTTTGTCTCGCTATGGGCTGCTTTGCCCTAGGACTTGTAACTTAGCCTTGAACTTTGGTAGGGATTAGCTCTGAGTCTCTCTCTGGGCTTATACAGGCCAGGCACTCTATAGATTGCCTTGTGCTGGGCTTGGGCCCTCACTCTTTACACAGACAAGGCATGCTGCACAGACTGGCTTATGTTGTGATTCTGGACCTTACTTCAGGCTTGGGTTAGGGATTAAAACTTTATTTATTTTTAATTTTTTTTAAACCCTTAATTTCTGTGTATTGGCTCCTAGGTGGAAGAGTGGTAAGGGTGGGCAATGGGGGTCAAGTGACTTGCCCAGGGACCCACAGCTGGGAAGTGTCTGAGGCAGGGGATTTGAACCTAGGACCTTTTGTCTCTAGGCCTGACTCTCAATCCACTGAGCTACCCAGCTGCCCCAGAGATTTGAACTTTAAAAGATATGTTCAGATTTGCATTGTTTTTGACTTAGGTAGTGTCTCAGGGTATGGACATTGGCTTTGGGCCCAGGTTCAGAACCTGGAGTAGTAGATGTGGGGTTGAGTGGCATGCTGTTGTCTTTCATAGGTATTCCTTGGCATAGCCTTCTGTGGGCTGTTCTTTCTTCTCACTCCAGTGAACCAGACTCTCTCTACTATGAGATTCATATTGCAGAGAGGGGTTCAAGCTGCAGATAGGGGTTCAGGCTACATCACAGAATTCCAGAGGGCCCCCCAGAACTCTAAGAGAGGGGGAAGTTAAAGACAGTTGGAGCCCTGGGATTAGGAGGAAGGCAGGTCACTCTGCTTGCTGGTCTTTAGTCCAGTGTTGGTCTTGAGGTTTGGGTCTTGAATCTGAGCAGAGCCATTTAGTTCCTATCTGCCAAGCTGCTTGACTTCGGCTAAACATTCAATCAACATCACAGTCTACCTTAGTTTAGTTATCTTGATATAGAAAAAGAATATTTATTGGGTTAGAGAGATCAGTCATTCAGGATACCTATCCCCCTTTGGGGGGAGGGGCTTGGAGATAACTGTTTGAGGGCTTCCCTGACCTTATCAATACTTATTCCATCTCCCTTCCTTCCCATTCCCACCTATCATTAAACCTTTTATCAATTGGGAGCAGTGCCTAGTCATATATTTGGGGTATATATTCACAACCTCCTCAAGCTGAGTTCTTCCTATTTGTAGCCCAGAAGTTAATCCTAACCTCTCTTCCTGTGAGCTTCTAAGACTTCAAGCTTCTCCAATACAATCCTGTAGGGAAATAATTTAGAGAAAATTATCATCTTTAGGTGTTTAGCCTTTCCTAACTTACTGTCTTGGCCCAGGAGTTAACAAGTCTGTCCATTGTTATCATACTGTAATTGACTTTCCAACTGCCTAGTGGGAAGGGTGAAGTGAAGGAGCACTTTGACAAGATCCTGTCCCTCCCTTCCAGTCAAGCCTGGTTGTGGATGTGTGTGTCCCTCCACTGACCAAAGGATTAGGGAGATTTGATTGCTACAAATCCCTGTCATCTTACAGCTTCCCCCATACAACACCACCTATATTTCAAGTTGTTCTCTGCATGAAAGTTACTTCACTCAGTCTCCTTGCTGGTTTTTTCACTCCAGTATTTGTTTTGAGGAGCTATTTTAAAGTTGGCTGGAGAGGATTCTCATAGTGATTTGAGCTTTCCTGCTTCTTTTCCACCATCTTGGCTCTGCCCCATGAAAAAAAAATACTTAAAAAATCTATCAGCCATGGTCAAATGTACAAATTTGAGCAGTCAAACAAGTAAAGAAATTGTGTTTCAGGGAAATATGTCAGAAAATGTCCCAGAAATGTCACTTTCCTAAGGGTCAAGTTCTACAAGTGCTCATAATATAACTTTACAAATTCAAAGCATCATGAACATTTAACTTTCGCCCCCTTAAAACTACAGAAAGACTGCTTCTAAAGAAACCCCAAGGGGTTCTGGGTTAAGATGGTGGCAGAGTCAAAAGCAGCTGCTTGACTTCTCCTAACCCACGCATATAGGACTACTCAAGAAGACATAAAAACAAATCCAGAGGAAAGAAGGGACCCCACAACAGGGCGCAGCATCGGAGGTACGTGGAAACAGAGCATTTCCATGCTATAAAGGGTTGAAACAGCTCTCACAAAAACACGAGCAGAGCAACCCCCTCCCCCACCCCACACCACCTACCTTGCCAAAGCCAGCGCACTGGAGTTGGAGCAGGCTTGGGGCACCCATCGGGTCATTGGCAGCTCACTAGGGCTTGTTACTGGGAGGAGCAAGACTTGGGACCCCCTGGAGGCTGAGGAACTCACGGACTCTGAGCGCAGACCCTGAGCCCAGACCCTGAGCCCAGGCACAGGCAAAGAGGCTGACGCAGGCTCAGCTGAGGCACGGATTAAAGCATGGACTGGGGCGCAGAGGAAGGAGCTGATCCTGAGTGCAGGAGCGGACCTTGAGTGGGGACCCAGTGCAGAGAGGTGCTTGACTGTGGAAGCAGCTCCCTGAGACTGTTAAAGGAGCTTCAGGCAAAAGAACAAGCAAGGAGACCACCAGGAGGCTTGTCCCAAAACAACTATACCTGAGACCTCAGGAATCTCTAAAGAGCCACAAACAGATCCTGGGCACGAGCATAAAGCTGAGAGGGAACTCAGCTTAATATGGCAAGCCAGAATCATCAGGAAAACCAGAAGAGAAAGATGAAGAAGAAAAAACCTTTAACACTTGACAACTTTTACACAGAAAAAAATCCAAACAACAGAGGAAACAGTAGAGGAGAACAAACAATCCAAACCTTCCCAAAACAATGAAAATGGGTCACAAGGTCTTGAAGAGTTCTGAGATCTGAGATCATGAGAAAGATGGAAGAGATCTGGCAAGAAAATAACAGTTTAAAAGGCAGAATTTCACAATTGGAAAGTGAGACAAGTAAATAAAAGACCAGAAATGACCAGATTGAAAAGAAAAACCAAAAACTTGTAGCCGAAAACCAGTCTCTAAAGGCTAGAATTGAGCAATTCAAAAAAAGATGCCCCCAAATCAAAAGAATTAATAAGCAAATTGGAGACCAAAATCAAACAGCTGGAAAACAGGTCAGACCAAACTGAAAAGGAAAATCAAAACCTTATAGCAGAAAACCAGTCGCTAAAGACAAGAATTGGGCAAGTAGAAGCCAATGATCTATCAAGACAGCAAGATCAAATAAAACAAAGTCAAAAGACAGATAAAATAGAAGGAAACATGAAATATTTCAATGAGAAAATGATAGATCAAGAAAAACGGTCTAGAAGAGACAACCTGAAAATCATTGGTCTTCCAGAAAAATCAGAAATTAATAGAAACCTGGACTCCATACTAAAAGAAATTATTCAGCAAAATTGTCCTGAAGTTCTAAAACAAGAGGGCAATATAGACATTGAAAGGATCCATAGATCACCTTCTACACTAGACAATGAGAAGACAACCCCAAGAAATATAATAGCTAAATGTAAGAGCTTCCAACTAAAGAAAAAATATTACAAGAAGCCAGAAAGAGATAATTCAGATATCAAGGAGCACCAATCAGGATCACACAGGATCTGGCAGCCTCCAAACTAAAAGACCGCAAGGCTTGGAATATGATATTCAGAAAGGCAAGACAACTGGGTTTACAACCAAGGATCACCTACCCATCAAAACAGACTATATACTTCCAGGGGGAAGTATGGGCATTCAACAAGATAGAAAATTTCCAAGCATTTGCAGAGAAAAGACCAGGACTAAATGGAAAGTTCGATATCCAACCACAAAAATCAAGAGAAAGACGAAAAGGTAAATAAGAAACAGAAGGGAAAGTAAGAAAACTCATATTTTTTAAATTTGCCTCTTTAAGGGCTTCAATAAGATCTAATTATTGGTACTCCTATAGGAGGAAATGTTATGTATAATTCTCTGTAGTGAACTCTGTTCACCATTATAGCATTCACTATTATAATAATTAGAAGAATTATTCATAGGGAGAGGTTGGAATACCAAATGGTCTAAGATAATATGGGTGGGAAGGAAAAAGGGGGATGAATAGTAGAGGACACTAAGAGAATCTTGAAGGAATAAGAAAAATAGGATATTCTATTACACACAAAGAGGGCATGGGAAGGAGAAGGGATGAATACAATTATAAGAAGGAGAGGAAGAGAGCATTAAGAGGTAATATTTACACCTTACTCTCAGGGTAATTAACCCTGAGAGGGAAGAATAGTTATATCCATTGGGATATAAAACTCTATCTAACCCTACTGAGAAAGTCAGAAGGGATAAACCAAGGGGAGAAGGGGAGTGGGGAGGTCAAAAAAGGGAGGGGAGAAGAAGGGGGAGGGAATTCATTACGCCTTTAAAAATAAAAAGAGGGGAATAATAAGAGAGGGGGTAGAAAGGGAAGTTAATCAAGGGAGGGGATAAGGGATACAGGCTTAAAGCAAACCACTGGTTTAAAAGGAAATAGTTTAAGAAGAAGGGATAGGAATAGGGGAGGATACAAAAATGTCAGCGAATGCACAACTGACAAATATAACTCTGAATGTGAATGGGATGAACTCGCTCATAAAACAGAAGAAAATAGCAGAGTGGATTAGAAACCAAAATCCTACCATATGTTGTCTACAAGAAACCTATATGAGGCAAGTGGACATACACAGATTTAAGGTAAAGGGCTGGCTCAAAATCTTTTGGGCTTTGAATGAGAAAAAGAAGGCAGGAGTAGAGATCATGATTTCTGACAAAGCCAAAGTAAAAATAGATATGATTAAAAAACACAGGGAAGGTTATTACATCCTGATTAAAGGCAGTATAAACAATGAGGAAATAACACTGCTCAATATGTATGTACCAAGTAGTATAGCATCCAAATTCATAAAGGAGAAACTGGCAGAGCTTAAGAAGGAAATAGATAGTAAAACCATAATAGTGGGAGATCTAAATATTCCTCTTTCAAATCTAGATAAATCAAACCAAAAAATAAATAAGAAAGAGGTAAGAGAGGTGAATGAAGTCCTAGAAAAATTAGATTTAATTGATATGTGGAGAAAAATAAATAGGGAAAAAAAGGAATACACCTTCTTTTCAGCTGCACATGGTACATTCACAAAGATTGACCATGTAATAGGGCACAGAAACATTGCAAACAAATGCAAAAGTGCAGAAATAATAAATGTAACTTTCTCAGATCATGATGCAATAAAAACAATGATTAGTAAGGGCACCTGGACAGGCAAATCAAAAACTAATTGGAAATTAAATAATATGATTCTCCAAAACCAGCTAGTCAAAGAAGAAATCATAGAACAATTAACAATTTCATTGAAGAGAATGACAAGGATGAAACATCCTACCAAACTCTGTGGGATGCAGCCAAAGCAGTACTCAGGGGGAATTTTATATCCTTGAGTGCATATATTAACAAATTAGGGAGGGCAGAGATTAATGAATTGGGCATGCAACTTAAAAAATTAGAAAGCGAGCAAATTAAAAATCCCCAGATGAAAACTAAATTAGAAATACTAAAAATCAAGGGTGAAATTAATAAAATCAAAAGTAAAAGAACTATTAAATTAATAAATAAGACTAGAAGCTGGTATTTTGAAAAAACAGATAAAATAGACAAAGTTCTGGTCAAGCTAATTAAAAAAAGGAAAGAAGAAAACCAAATTGACAGTATCAAAGATGAAAAGGGAGACCTCACCTCTAATGAAGGGGAAATTAAGGCAATCATTAAAAAATATTTTGCCCAATTATACGGCAATAAATATAGCAATTTAAGAGATATGAATGAATATTTACAAAAATATAAACTGCCTAGATTAACAGCAAAAGAAATAGAAAACCTAAATAATCCCATATCAGAAAAAGAAATTGAACAAGCCATCAAAGAACTCCCTAAGAAAAAATCGCCAGGGCCTGATGGATTCACAAGAGAATTCTATCAGACATTCAAAGAGCAACTAATCCCAATACTACACAAATTATTTGATATAATAAGCAAAGAAGGAGTCCTACCAAATTCCTTTTATGACACAAATATGGTACTGATTCCAAAGCCAGGGAGACCAAAAACAGAGAAAGAAAACTACAGACCAATCTCCCTAATGAACATAGATGCAAAAATCTTAAATAGAATACTAGCAAAGAGACTCTAGCAGGTGATCAAGAGGATCATCCACCATGATCAGGTGGGATTTATACCAGGAATGCAAGGATGGTTCAACATTAGGAAAATCATCCACATAATTGACCATATCAACAAACTAACAAACAAAAATCACATGGTTATCTCAATAGATGCCTTTGACAAAATACAGCACCCATTCCTATTGAAAACCCTGGAAAGTATATGAATAGAAGGTCCTTTCCTAAAAAACAATAAACAGTATATACCTAAAACCATCAACAAGCATCATATGCAATTGGGATAAATTAGAAGCTTTTCCAATAAGATCAGGAGTGAAACAAGGATGCCCATTATCTCCTCTATTATTTAACATTGTACTAGAAACACTAGCAGTAGCAATTAGAGAAAAAAAAGAAATTGAGGGTATTAAAATAGGCAATGAGGAGACTAAGCTATCACTCTTTGCTGATGATATGATGGTCTACTTAAAAATCTTAGAGAATCAACTAAGAAGCTTGTAGAAATAATCAACAACTTTAGCAAAGTTGCAGGGTACAAATAAATGCACACAAATCATCAGGATTTCTATATATTTCCAATACATCACAGAAGCAAGAGGTAGAAAGAGAAAGACCATTTAAAATCACCCTAGACATTATAAAATACTGAGGAATATATCTAACAAAACAAACACAGATATTATATGAACACAACTACAAAACATTTTCCAAACAATTAAAACTAGATCTAAAGAAGTGGAAAAACATTGATTGCTCATGGGTAGGACTAGCTAACATAATAAAAATGACCATTCTACCCAAATTAATTTACCTCTTTAGTGCCATACCTATCAAACTACCAAAAATCTTTTTCACTGAATTAGGAAAAACTATAATAAAGTTCATTTGGAATAACAAAAGATCAAGAATGTCAAGGGAAATAATGAAAAAAAAATGTGAAAGAAGGGGGCCTAGCAGTACCAGATATTAAACTATACTATAAAGCAGCAGTCATCAAAACAATATTGTACTGGCTAAGAGACAGAAGGGAGGATCAGTGGAATAGACTTGGGGTAAGTGACATCAGCAAGATAATATATGATAAACCCAAAGAGCCCAATTTTGGGGACAAAAATCCACTATTTGACAAAAACTGTTGGGAAATTTGGAAAACAATATGGGAGAGATTAGGTTTAGATCAACATCTCACACCCTACACCAAGATAAATTCAGAATGGGTGAATGATTTGAATATAAAGAGGGAAACTATAAATAAGTTAAGTGAACACAGAATAGTATACTTGTCAGATCTCTGGGAAAGGAAAGACTTTAAAACCAAGCAAGAGTTAGAGAAAACTACAAAATGTAAAATAAATTATTTTGATTATATAAAACTAAAAAGCTTTTGTACAAACCAAAATGATGTAGCCAAGATCAGAATGGAAACAACAAACTGGGAAAAAATCTTTATAACAAAAAACTCTGACAAGGGTCTAATTACTCAAATATATAAGGAGTTAAATCGGTTGTTTAAAAAATCATGCCATTCCCCAATTGATAAATGGGCAAGAGACATGAATAGGCAATTTTCAGGTAAAGAAATCAAAACTATCAATAAGCACATGAGAAAGTGTTCTTAATCTCTAATAATTAGAGAAATGCAAATCAAAACCACTCTGAGGTATCACCTCACACCTAGCAGAATGGCTAAAATGAAAGAAGGAGAGAGTAATGAATGTTGGAGGGGATGTGGCAAAATTGGGACATTAATGCATTGCTGGTGGAGCTGTGAACTGATCCAAACATTCTGGATGGCAATTTGGATCTACGCTCAAAGGGCTATAAAAGAATGCCTACCCTTTGATCCAACCATACCATTGCTGGGTTTGTACCTCAAAGAGATCATAGATAAACAGACTTGCATGAAAATATTTATAGCTGCGCTGTTTGTGGTGGCAAAAAACTGGAAAACGAGGGTATGTCCTTCAATTGGGGAATGGCTGAACAAACTGTGGTATATGCTGGTGATGGAATACTATTGTGCTAAAAGGAATAATAAACTGGAGGAATTCCAGGTGAACTGGAAAGACCTCCAGGAACTGATGCAGAGCGAGAGGAGCAGAGCCAGAAGAACACTGTACACAAAGACTGATATACTATGGTAAAATTGAATGCAATGGACTTCTGTACCAGCAGCAATGCAATGACAAAGGACAGCTCTGAGGGATTTATGGTAAAGAATGCTACCCACATTCAGAGGAAGGACTGCAGGAGAGGAGACATATAAGAAAAACAACTGCTTGAACGCATGGGTTAAGGTGGACATGATTGGGGATCGAAAGTACCATACCAATGCAACTAACAACAATTTGGAAATAGGTCTTGATTAATGACACATATGAAAACCAGTGGAAATGCATATCGGCCAGTGGAGGGGGGAGGTCGGGGGGTGAAGGGGAAAGTAAGAGCATAAATCTTGTAACCATGTTAACTTTTCTAAAATATAAATATTAATAAATGTTTAAAATTAAAAAAAAGAACATAAAGAAACCCCAAAAAAACCATTTAGCATGAGAAATGGGTTACCTCTGGATCAAAGATATACTATTCTGATCTTTCACAAGCCCTAGTGTCTTTAGTTGTATACAAATGCAGCCTGTCCAGTGAGAGAAAAATTAGAACAGATGCCAAGGACATCCTTTCTCATGTCATTTTGTAATTTGCAAACAAGCATAAGATTCTAAGAAATTTTACCCAGAGGCTGAATATACATGTGTATATGATCATGGATGTGGATATTTATTTAGCCTTTTGGTAAAGCATATGCTCAAAAATTTTTCCTTCCCTTATCATATCATAATCAGGAACTTTGGGCAACAGATAGGCAATTGCTCAACACATCACCCATTTTAAAACCAAGGAGTCAGTTTAAAAAGAGATATTTGAACAAATGTGAAGAAAAATCAAGCTTAATTTCAATTTGTCTGTTTCTATGATTACATGCTTATCTTTTAATCAGAAATTTGTGACTTGTGGATGTTTGCAATGAATAACAATAGGAAAGTGGTTCCTCATGGACAGTTTTTAAGATAAGGGACTATCACCTTAGAAAAAAACTTTAACAATTTTAGTAATATCAGTTTTAGTTAGTATCACATAAATAATTGTTTGGCTATTCATTGCAAGTATATTTGTTTTTTGTTTTTGGTTTTTGGTTTGAGTGTTTTGGTTTTTTGTTATTTTTTGTTGTTAGTTATTTCTTAGCACTTTAATTGAAAGCCTAAAATAACGACATTTATTCAGCTAATATCTGTTTTTTTGATAAGGGAAAGAAAGGCTAGGAAGTATAGTGGAAACCACACTGGACCAAGAGGTATTAGATTTCAGTCTAAGGACCCTCCATAATACATGTCATTCTGGGTATGTCAGTCTCTAAACCACATAGGATAATAAATTTAAAAGTGAAAAGGAAATCAAAAGTCAACTCCTCTAACTTCCTCATTTTAAATATCAGGAAAGTATGAAGATAGAATTAACTCTCTTTACCTATTTTAATGTAATCTATCAGCAACCTTCAACTCAATCAACCATGAACTCAAAATACCCCCATTTACCCCTTAAGTAAGAGAATTCACAAGTCACTTATCTTATATTCAATATTTTTATGGACTTGAAATATGCTTTTGGTGTTGTACATGCATCAGGGGAAAATCTGGGGAAAAAAGAGGGTTCATAAATTCAAATGGGAAAGCAATAGCATATGGGAAACTGATAAGTGAATTATTGCAGACCATACAGTTACCATCGAAATAATCTGTCATTCACTGCCGAGCACATCAGAAGCTAGTGGGACCAGTAGAGTTAGGCAATTACAGAGCAGACATCAGTGCAAAGTTGGCAACTAAATTTGGACCAAAAGCTATATTTCACTTATCCTTAGGAGATAAAGAAGAATTACTACAAGGTTACTCACAAAGGGAAGTGGAATATTGGAGGAAAAATCTTGGAGCCAAT
This sequence comes from Gracilinanus agilis, assembly GCF_016433145.1. Taxonomy (NCBI): domain Eukaryota; kingdom Metazoa; phylum Chordata; class Mammalia; order Didelphimorphia; family Didelphidae; genus Gracilinanus; species Gracilinanus agilis. The sequence goes on from NC_058132.1 coordinate 358,536,799, forward strand.
CTAGTAAATGGAGTAAGGATGTCTATCTCTGGGAAACCATTTTTGCTGAAATTACTGCACCACACTGCTTGCACAGCAATTCATAGGAAAGGCTACTTAGGAGTTTTGGGAATTGTGGATACAATCCACAAGAGCTGGATCGCTTTAAGTGTGATGACAGAAGCTAAACGTGTGTGTGAAAGTTGTACAGTGTGCCAACAGTATAACAAAGCCATAATTAAGACCAAAGCCTATGGAGGAAAACCATTAGCTTTCACACCATTTGAATGCTTGCATATAGATTATGTCATGATGCCAAGATGTCAAAACTATAGGTACATACTTGTGATAGTGGATAAACTGACAAAATGGCCAGAGGCATTCCCAGCCAAGAAAAATGATTCCATTTTCCTGGCAAAGATGCTACTGAGGGACATAATTCCAAGATTCTCTATTCCAGCAGTCATTTCATCTGACTCTGGCAGCCACTTTGCAAACTCTATTCTAAAGCAAGTCTACCAGGTGCTAGGAATTAAGAGACATCTATGTTCCATCTATCAACCTCAGACATCGGGAGCCATTGAAATCACTAATCAATCTCTGAAATCGATGATTGAGAAGCTGTGCACAGAAAGTCATCTTAAATGGCCAGATGTCTTACCTGTGGCACTTCTCTACTTAAGAAGTCAACCCAATAGTGAAACACATTTGTCACCACTTGAACTATTGTATGGACAGCAACCATGGGTGGGAAAAGCTCCACAAGACACTAATTACCTATCACATCTAGGAATTGAGTGCAAAATCTATGAGTATGTCACCTTATTGAAAGAGAGATTAGATGAATTGCAAAAGTTATCTTTAATACAGCAAAGAGTTCCACTTGATTTTATTCTACATGATTTTTATCCTGGAAATAAAGTCTATATCAGAAATTTCGCAAGAAGATCAGTGTTAGGACCAAAATGGTATGGACCACACCAAATAATCTCAGTTACACCTACATCTATAAAAATCAAAGGAAAAGATATGTGGTACCATTATTCACACTTAAAGTCCTCGGTGAAGTCAAGACCTCATCCAAACATTCAGCCTCAAACACAAGAAACAAAATCTGACATAGAAATAGAGCCTCAAAGCAAAAGATCATACTTAGAAATAAAGCCTCAAACAGAAAGAGACCAAGACATAGATGCAAATATGAATAAAACACAAGATCACACAGATAGCCAAGAAATAGATCAATATCAAGAACAAGACACTCAAAACATTGATTTAGATCACACAAACACCTTATTCACACATGAAGATCAGCAGTTAAGCCTATCAGAACTCAGCAGTGGTGAAGAAGACTGAACATTACATACATCATATCAAAAGACAAGTGCATACAAAAAATCTCATAAGAAGAAATTTTGTGGCAATACAAAATTCAACACAACACTACACAGTCAGGCACTGGTTCCTGATCCAGGGGATTCTTCGATCAAGTCAACAACTGGAAAGATGTGTATCCAGCAAAGGAGAAGACAGAGGAGATCCTGAAGATTCCAAAGCTGCAGAAACATCAGGACATCAGGACCAACACAAGGACAACAAGAGACATTGTACAACAGACTGTACAAGGACTTGAACTGTGACAACACTTATGTGATTTGGACTTCATCACTGGAAGAATCACAAGGAGAGAAGATCAGCAAATCAAGATTAGGTTTGAATAGGTGCAAGGTTTTCACATTCAGACACTAATCACAAGGGATATGCACAAACTAGAATGCATGCAACAGAATATAAGCTGATTGAGAGAGAAATTCTGGAAGAAGGTGAGTATGAACCAAACAGCACATTTCAGGTCATGAGTCCAACACATAGTCACAATAAAGACATACAACATGTATATAATGTAAATAGAATGTAAATAGTTTGAGAATAAAGTACATTGACCTAAATAAGCAAGAGAACTAAGAATCAGTGTATGGTCAAAATATTCATTTCATAGGAACATCAAATGAAACCCTTGTACATATGTAATATATTGTTACTAATCAATAATGCATAGTTTACTAACCCATAGGGAGAAAATAGTTGCAGGGAAATTCAATTCTAGCTAGCATAGTGTCAGTGTAAAATAGTTGTAAATGTTCAAATAGGACAGTCAATAGAAATGTTAGACAGACATTGTATAGAGTAGGTTAGTTAGAAATGAAACTAATTGACTAACACATTAACTATAGCTTAAGGATTACTGACATACTAATCTTCCTAACTGTAGACTAGGACATAGAAAAATGTTAAAATTTATTATGAATTAGTAACGTTATCTGAAATTCATCATTAGAAGTTTAAGCAAATTTATTGAAAGAATTGCATTAACTTAGAAGTAAGAAGTAACATAGTTATTCTTAAATGTTTTAAAAATTCTTACATGTTATAATTGTATTCAAATGATATGTTTATGGAAACACTGTATTCAAACCCCACACTTTCCCAGAAAAATCTATCCTAAACCCTTATCATTAGCTTTAGGCTAGATAGATAGATAAGGCATTAGATGAGATAAGATTTATTATTTTGGGAAGGGTAGTTAGTGGAATAGAAACATGTAAGTAGAGATCACCGACAAAGATCATCTGGAAATTTACAGGTTGAAATTTCCAAAATCAAAATGGCATTCATGTTATATTCAAGCTCTGGGAATTGGTTTGTCTCACCTTGATTGACAGGGGAAGACAGTTGGAGACCACAGAATGTTCACAGAGGCTGTTAGGAGAGGGGAAAGTTGGTTGGCCCTCATAGCCATCTGGGGTTGGTCTGGGGTCTTTGGTCTTGGAGCTTTGACCTGGGATCTTGGATCTTTGATCTTTGCTCTGAATCTCCCTAGAAATTTAGGCATTTGATCATCATTAGCTATTTAGGTCTCTGGGTCCAGGAGGAGGGAAGGAGAAGAAGCAGAGGGAGGTGAAAGGTAGATATTTCCTAAAGGCTGTAAGACTGACATATTATGAACTGAGAGGATGGCAGCTAAGAGAAACCAAACATACATCTGCAGATTACTCTCTCTGGTTTGGCTGTGGCCAAGCTGAAACAGAGAGGGAAGCGCAATAGCTCCAGCTTAGCTGAACAACAGTCTACAGTCCCAAGGGATTATTGATCATAGTTATTAGTGACAGGGTCTCCTATCCCAATCCATTCCTGATTATTCCTTTCCCTATTTAACATCACTAGATAAAGTTTTATTTAAGTACCTTTCTGAGTGGTCATTATATCATGGCCCCTGGAGAGGGAGCAACGCAGTCAGATGAAAACATTATCCAAGGCTAATAGAACCCAATATTAATAATCAATCTAAAACCAGATGGGACCTGAAAGGGTTACTCATCCACCTTACTATTAAGGGTCCTGCCTGGGTACTGTTATATAGAATAGGGCAATTATAACATCCAGCTGAGTGACAGGACTCAGGTGTCCCTTGCACCAGCTATCTAGGGGAAATACAGAAGCACAGATTCCCAACCAATATCCCCTGGAAGCAGTAGCTCTTAAGCTCTTACTATCTACAAATACTATTACTATCAATTTTTTTTATTTATTATTTATTATTTTTATATTTATTTATTTATTTATTATTTTTATAACACTTACTAGAGAAAACACTCACTTCTAAAGGGCACTGCCCACCTTTGGGCAGTGCTAGGCAAATTAAAAGACTGCAATTGGTTTCTGTAAAGAGAGGTAGAGACAAGAAATTATGTGGGAAAAGGAGGTATAAAAGAAGAGACCAAAATGGTCAGGTCTCTTTCCTTTCTTGGTTTTTGGAGAGACTGGTTCCTTGAATAAACTCTTCCCTTGGATTCTGCATTGGTGAGTAGAGCTAATGAGACACAATATTCCTTGGAGTCATTCTGTGTTTGAGGAACTCTGATTGAAGTCACCACTGGGACTTCTGGCTGAGGACTACTAGGAAATCCACATCGAGATCAGTACTTGGGGAAGCCCCTGCCAGGTGCTGAGTTGGTCTTCACAAGAGCAGCACTTAGGGCTGGTAAGCTAGAGCAGTCTTTGTCTCCTTCCTATATTTCCTACTTTCACTATCTCTACCTTGTTGTAAATAAAAGCTACTAACAGTCGTTTTGACTTGGGGGCTAAAATTTTATAAATGACAACCACAATCTCACTTTTTAAAAAATGTTTATATTTAGTCAAACCAATTTTATAAAAGGTAGCTCCAGCAAGTTTAAATGAATGGCTATAGGTCACAAAAATACCACTAAATGGAATAGTGAATAAAGTACCAGACTTTATTCAGATCTATGTTCAAATTTGACCCCAGAAACTTAATAGTTTTGTGACCTTGGACAAGTCACTGAACCCTGTTTGCCTCCTTTTTCTCATCTGAAAAATAAGATAGAGAAGGAAATGGAAGAACATTCTAGCATCTTTTCTAAGAAAACCCCAAATGGGTTCACAAAGAGTCATACAGAACTAAAAAATGACTAAATAGCAAAAGTTCATAAAGATAGTAACTTATAGAGACAGTATATGAACCTGGAGCCTATGAACCTACCTACAACCAGATCTGACTCTCTCCCTATTCTGCCATGGTTGCCTTTCACATTACTCTTCTGTACATTTAGGATTTTCTGACTAATGGGATTATTGGGAGTTTTATAAACCTTGGGAGTTATAAAAATATTAGCCATGGCTGCTATTATTAAAGTGATTCAGGGAGCAATGAGGTAGTTCAGTGGATTGGGAGCCAGGATTGGAGACTAGAAGTCCTAGGTTCAAATCTGGTCTCAGATAGTTCCTAGCTGTGAGACCCTGGACAAGTCACGTAATCTTCATTGTCTAGTCCTTACCATTGTTCTGCCTTGGAACCAGTATTATTAATTCCAAGATGGAAAGTAAGAGAAGAAGAAGGAGAAGGAGGAGAAGGACAAGGAAAAGGAGTAGGAAGGAGGAGGAGAACCAGGAGAAGGTAATCCAGAAAGCAAGACATAAACAAGACAAGGAAAAGTGAATGAGACATCATCAACAAGAAACATTCCAATTTGATCTTATTTTTTGAAGCTTTAAGCAGTTCATTTGCATTTGTTTGTGATTTCATCACTGCATAATTATGGAGAACTGTTTGTGATTATGGGAACTCTACCTCTGTTTTTGAAAGTCTTTTTATGTTTTCTTTACAGGAGCTTAAAATGTTATGTTCTATGAAAAGTGGGTTGATGTCTTTCAAAGAGAGCAAGTTGTGTCCAATACCAGGCAACCTGTAGCAGTTCATAAGGAGACCAATTAAGTACTGATATGGGTCATTATCTTGGAACTAAATATTTGATTTAGAACAAGGTTTATCCTGTCATATTTTAGAAAGAGGAAGAGAAAGACAATTAGGAGAAGGGAATCAATAGTGCTTCATATAATAAGACTTTTTATTCCTCTCTGTTGGCCTCAAAATTTATAAGAAATAGAAAGCAACGATAGATAGGACATCCCACATATAGGGATGACACTAAAGGACAGCTCCTTATTTCCAGGTGAAATAGAGCAATGCTATAAATAAGTCTGTCAGCTTCAACACTGAATCAAGTTGGTAAGAACTGAAGAGACAGAATGGTTTAACTGTCCTTTTAAGTAGTGTTAATAGAAACCAAGGACACTGGAAAGGAGTATTTCCATTGGGAATGGGGTACAATTGAAATTACAATATTGTCTCCAGACTATTGTCATTATACAGCTGAAAAGTACACATGAGAAAAGCAGTTAAAATATATCTTGTGGGCAACTTTGATCAGGGGTCAGCTATGCTGATTTAGACGTAGTAATGGTGCAAATATTTTTGGACTGATGATGAAATTAGTCTCAGATCTCTTAGCATTATCAGGAGGACAACGTTTCTAAATTAAGCCTTGAAATTAAATTGTCAGTATCTTGTGTATCAATCTAGAAAGAAGTTTCATCTTATTTTTATACCATCCTGGATATATAAAAATGAGAGTCTCCAAGAAAGTTTTGGGTGAATCTGTTCTATTCAAACTGGGAGGGAAATTTAAATCGTTGAAAAGAATTGAAAATAATTAATGATTAATAGTTGAGAAATATTACATTTATCTGTGCCAGTATGGAATGTACACATACATATATATTTATCTAAATTGCATAATATATTTAAATACTTTAGTGTTCAATACACTTAAGAGTTTAATAAATTTTAAATATCTCCAAGAAATGAAAATTATGCCAGATTTTGTGAGAATCTTATTTCCTTTTTCATTGACATGCTTTAAATTATATTGAGGTGCTATTATTTTTGTCATTTTGTATGAAGAACTGTGTGAAAAAACTGAGGGGTTTCTGATGCTTATCTTCACACATTTGAAAACCACTCTAGCTAGTTGCCCCTATGCCACGTTTTCTGTCCCATTCAGCTCTTCACCATGAAATCAGGACTTACGTAGGACTTACCACCTGTTTTGCTATAGCATACACCTGTTGCTATCATCAGACCTACTTTCTACTTCTTTTCTTTCCCAGGGAACAAAAATTGAAAGGGGAGAGATTAAGATGGAGAATGAGACAAATAATTTTAAACATGCTCATTGTAGGATTTTGTTTTTCTTGATGGAATATGTGTTTTCAGGTTTGTTTTTCAGTGACAGAGGTTGGAAGAAAGAGAAAATAAGTATTTGCCACTGAAAAATAAATTTATAAGACAATCTCACCATTGTGGCTGCTAAGAATGTGACAACCTACTACTCTATTACTCTTTTTACAATTTCTATGACTTCTTAAGCCAACATTCTTTCCCTAGTTACCACTACCTTCTATGAATTATATCCCTTGTTTTCACAAGCTCCTAGAGGGCAGGTATTATCTCACTTTTACACTTGTATTCTTGTTATTTAACACTAATTAAAGCATAGTATTTCATATATATTTTACTTAATACATTTTAATTGATAAATTATCATGTTAAAAGGATATCAAATATTTTATTATATAGAAGGTAGAAATAAAAATAATGGGTGGAGATAGATTTTGTTTTACTATAGAAAGAGATTTTTTTTGAATAACTAGAACCATTTTTAAAAATGGAACAATTTCTAACCCAGAATAGTGAACTTCATAGCAGATTATCTGTCAAGGAATGTGTAGAAATGATTACTACTTTGGCAGAAAGATTTGTACATAAGATGTCAAAAGTCAATCTGATCAAAGATGCTATAGTTCTGTGAGCTGTCATTCCAAATTAGAAGAATGCAGATGTTAAGGGGAAAAAAATTACTACACTGTCACCGTAGATTATAATGGCCAAAAGCAATACTTTCAAATCCTCAATTTCTCTTAAACTATCTGCTTGTGTGCTGAAAAAAATTACAAACTTTTGGGAACAAGATGATAAAAAACTAAAGTCCTTTCAGTTATGAAGAACTACTTTAAGGGCTATAATATGATACAACTAATATTTACTGATATTCCACTGAATAAGGGAACCAAAAAGATACAAAGTTTGAACACCATCGCTGACCCATAGAAGTCTATACTCTGCAGGAGAGGCAAGAAATACAGATAATAATAAAAATAATGCTAAGTATTATATAAGTGCATGTTACAAAAGGCGATGATATTTGAGGGATCATGTGGAGGTAAAATATGTTGTTACTAAATTAGGTGATGATGAAAGATTGTAGCAAGATATGAAATATGAGTTAGACCTAAAACAATGGAGGACAAAGTGCACTTGTTCAAGACTTATCTTTTTTTTTTAATATTTTATTTTTTTAGAACAATTTTCCATGGTTACATGATTCTTGTTTTTACTTTAACCTTCACCCCTTCACACCCCCCATACCCAAAGCGCATTTCCACTGGTTTTAACATGTGTGATCAATCAAGACTTATTTACATATTGTTGATAGTTGCATTGGTGTTGTCGTTTAGTGTCTACATCCCCAACCATGCCCGTATCAAACCATGTGTTCAAGCAGTTATTTTTCTTCTGGGTTTCCTCTCCTGCAGTTCTTCCTCTGAATGTGGGTAGTGTGCTTTTCCATAAATCCCTCAGAATTGTCCTGGGTCACTGCATTGTGGCCAGTACAGAAGTACATTACATTCGATTTTACCACAGTGTATCGGTCTCTGTGTACAATGTTCTTCTGGCTCTGCTCCTTTTCCCCTGCATCAATTCCTGGAAGTCTTTCCAGTTCACATGAAATTCCTCCAGTTTATTATTCCTTTGAGCACAATAGTATTCCATCACCAACATATATCATAATTTGTTTAGCCATTCCGCAATTGAAGGGAATCCCTTCCTTTTCCAGTTTTTTTGCCACCACAAAGAGCTCAGCTATAAATATTTTCATACAAGTCTGTTTATCTATTATCTCTTTGGGGTACAAACCCAGCAATGCCAAGGCTGGATCGAAGGGCAGGCAGTCTTTTATTGATCTTTGGGCATAGTTCCAAATTGCCAACCAGAATGGTTGGATCAGTTCACAACTCCACCAGCAATGCATTAATGTCCCAATTTTGCCACATCCCCTCCAACATTCAGTACTCTCCCCTGCTATCATTTTAACCAATATGCTAGGTGTGAGAGTTGTTTTGATTTGCATTTCTCTAATTATTAAAGATTTAAAACATTTTCTCATGAGCTTATTGATAGTTTTGATTTCTTTATCTGAAAATTGCCTATTCAGGTCTCTTACCCATTTATTAATTGGGGAATGGCTTGATTGTTTTATACAATTGATTTATCTCTTGGTATATTTGAGTAATTAAACCTCTGTCAGAATTTTTTGTTAAGAATATTTTTTTCATTTTATTGTTTCCCTTCTGATTTTGGTTGCATTGTTTTTGATTGTACAAAAAACTTTTTAATTTAATATAATCAAAATTATTTATTTTATATTTTGTAATTTTTTCCTAACTCTTGCTTGGTTTTAAAATATTCCCTTTCCCATAGATCTGACAGGTATACTATTCTATGTTCACCTAATTTTCATATAGTTTCCTTCTTTATATTCAAGTCATTCACCCATTCTGAATTTATCTTGGGGTAAGGTGTGAGATGTTGAACTAAGCCTAATCTCTCCCATATTGTTTTCCAATTTTCCCAGCAGTTTTTGTCAAATAGTGGATTCATGTCCCAAAAGTTGGACTCTTTGGGTTTATCATATACAGTCTTGCTGACAGCACTTACCCCAAGTCTATTCTACTGATCCTCCCTTCTGTCTCTTAGCCAGTACCATATCGTTTTGATGACTGCTGCTTTATAGTATAGTTTAATATCTGGTATTGCTAGGCCACCTTCCTTCACGTTTTTTTTTTCATTATTTCCCTTGATATTCTTGATCTTTTTTTCTTCCAAATGAACTTTATTATAGTTTTTTTCTAATTCAGTAAAAAAAGATTTTTGGTTGTTTGATAGGTATGACACTAAATAGGTACATTAATTTGAGTAGAATAGTCATTTTTATTATGTTAGCTCATCCTACCCATGAGCAATCAATGTTTTTCCAATTGTTTAGATCTAGTTGTAATTGTTTGGAAAATTATTTTGTAGTTGTGTTCGTATAATTCCTGTGTTTGTTTTGGTAGATAGGTTCTTAAGTATTTTATACTGTCTAGGGTGATTTTAAATGGTTTTCTCTTTCTACCTCTTGCTGCTGTGATGTGTTGGAAATATATTGAAATCCTGATGATTTATGTGCATTTATTTTGTATCCTACAACTTTGCTAAAGTTTTTTATTATTTCTATTAGCTTTTTAGTTGATTCTCTAGGATTTTTTAAGTAGACCAACATATCATCTGCAAAGAGTGATAGCTTAGTCTCCTCATTGCCTATTTTATTACCTTCAATTTCTTTTTCTTCTCTAATTACTATTGCTAGTGTTTCTAGTACAATGTTAAATAATAGAGGTGATAGTGGGCATCCTTGTTTCACTCCTGATCTTATTGGGAAGGTTTGTAATTTCCATTTGTAATCACCATTGCATATGATGCTTGTTGATGATTTTAGATATATGCTGTTTATTATTTTTAGGAAAGGTCCTTCTATTCCTGTACTTTCTAATGTTTTCAATAGGAATGGATGCTGTATTTTGTCAAAGGCCTTTTCAACATCTATAGAGATATTCATGTGGTTTTTGTTGCTTTGCTTGTTGATATGGTCACTTATGTGAATGGTTTTCCTGATATTGAACCATCCTTGCATTTATGGTATAAATCCAACCAGCTCATAATGAATACGAAGGCCAATTGGAGAAATAGGGCCAAAATAGGGCCTATTATCTTGATTTCCTACATGACCAATCCAGGCTGAGGCATTCTTTGTGTTTGGCTTGGTCACCTGAGCCCTGAAAAGCTCTGGTATCAACAGGTTGGTTAATCCAAAAACAACTAGACCCCTCCAGCAGGCTATTGGAAGTCATTTAGAGAAATAGTGTCTGTAATAGATATTTTATCTGGATCCCATTACAAAATCATCGGCAAGTAAAACTGTGTGTATGATTTTTTCTGCACTGCATATCAGTACACAAACAGAATGGGCCATCTAAGGTAAAAATCTGAGACTCTTCTTTTGACTCATTTTCAGATCCCCACCTTTTCTAAATATTCTTATTGGAAAGCTTTGAGTCCTTAGCAGATCAGCAGCTTCTGAGTTAACCATTTTTCTCCTTGATAATTAAGAAGCCTGAACTCTAAAAAAATATATTACTTAGATAAGGCTGGAGACAGACAAGAGACAAGACTTTATCTGCCCAGGTGCAGTCCTGGACAGAATGCAATTAGTAAAAATCTCTATGTAATATATTTCTGCTCCCAGAATTAACCCCCTACTAATTGGTGGTTGGAATTTAGCCTTTGACCCTGGATCTCTCTCTCTATTTTTTAGACTTTAATCGGTTTTTGTATGATTTGTGACCCCTTCACAGCTTTGATTCTTTCTCTGTGTTCTTTGTTTGAAACCAATATAAAAATAAACTCAAAACTCCATGAAGTTGGAACAGGTAGGGGCTAACCACTAGTCTGGCTGTTCTCAGTTTTTGTTTTCTGTCTTTTCAATCTGACGCCACTAAACGCCACTCAGGAACCCCCAAAATATATAAAGCTGGCTCTTTATAGAATAAACATCATTATCCCTTGCTGGAGTCTTTTTGCTAGTATTTTGCTTAAGATTTTTGCATCTATGTTCATTAAGGAGATTGGTCTGTAGTTTTCTTTCTCTATTTTTGATCTGCCGGCTTTGAGATCAGTATCATATTTGTATCATAAAAGGAATTTGGTAGAATTCCTTCTTTGCTTATTACGTCAAATAGTTTGTATAGTATTGGAATTAGTTTTTCTGGTCCAGGGGATTTTTTCTTAGGGAGTTCTTTGATGCCTTGTTCAATTTCTTTTTCTGATATGGGATTATTCAAGTATTCTATTTTTTCTACTGTTAATCTAGGCAATTTCTATTTTTGTAAATATTCATCCATCTCACCTAGATTGCTATATTTATTACCATATAATTGCTCAAAGTAGTTTTTAATGATTGCCTTGATTTCCTCTTCATTAGAGGTGAAGTCTCCATTTTCATCTTTGATACTGTCAATTTGGTTTTCTTCTATTCTTTTTTTAAATTAGATTGACCAGTACTTTGTCAATTTTATTGTTTTTCAAAGTAACAGCTTCTCAACTTATTTATTAATTCAATAGTTCTTTTACTTTCAATTTTATTGATTTCCCCTTTAATTTTTGTAATTTCTAATTGGGTTTTTAGCTGGGGATATTTAATTTGTTCCCTTTCTAGTTTTTTTTAATTTGCATGCCCAGTTCATTGATCTTTGCCCTCTCTAATTTTCTAATATATTCACTCAATGATATAAATTTCCCCCTGAGTACTGCCTTAGCTGCCTCCCACAGAGTTTGGTAGGAAGTCTCATCATTGTCATTCTCTTCGATGAAAGTATTGATTGTTTCTATGATTTCTTCTTTACCTAACTGGTTTTGGAGAATCAGATTATTTAATTTCCAATTAGTTTTTGGTTTGCCTGTGAAGGTGCACTTACTAATTATGATTTTTATTGCATTATGAACTGAGAAGGTTATATTTATTATTTCTTCTCTTTTGTATTTGTTTGCGATGTTTCTGTGCCCTATTACATGGTCAATTTTTGTGAATGTACCATGTGCAGCTGAAAAGAAGGTGTATTCCTTATTGTCCCTATTTATTTTTCTCCACATATCTATTAAATCTAATTTTTCTAAGATTTAATTCACCTCTCTTACCTCTTTCATATTCAATTTTTGGTTTGATTTATCTAGGTCTGAAAGAGGAATATTTAGATCTCCCACTATTATGCTTTTACTATCTATTTCCTTCTTGTGCTCAGCCAGTTTCTCTTTTAGGAATTTGGATGCTATGCCATTTGGTGCATGCATGTTGAGTACTGTTTTTTCCTCATTGTCTATACTGCCTTTGATCAGGATGTAATTACCTTCCCTGTCTCTTTTAATCATATCTATTTTTACTTTGACTTTGTCAGAGATCATGATCACCTTTCCTTCCTTTTTTTCTCATTTGAAGCCCAAAAAAAATTTGTTCCAGCACTTGACCTTAAAACTGTATATGTCCACCTGCCTAATATGTGTTTCTTGTAGACAACATATGGTAGGATTTTGGTTTCTAATCCACTCTGCTATTTGCTTCTGTTTCATGGGCAAGTTCATGCCATTCACATTCAAAGTTACAATTATCAGTTGTGTATTCCCTAACATTTTGGTATCCTCTCCTAGTTCTACCCCTTCTTCTTATGCTATTTTCTTTTAAACCAGTGGTTTGCTTTATGCCAGTAACCCTTGTCCCCTCCCTTGATTTACTTCCCTTTCCACCCCCTCCCTTATTATTTCCCTCTTTTTGTTTTTAAAAAACTTAAAAAAGGGGGCAGCTGAGTGGCTCAGTGGATTGAGAGCCAGGCCTAGAGACTGGAGGTCCTAGGTTCAAGTCTGGCCTCAGACACTTCCAGCTGTGTGACCTTGGGCAAGTCACTTGACCCCTACTGCCCACCCTTACCACTCCTGGGCCAAGGACAGTCCCTAGCCCGGATGAAAAAAGGAGGAGGGTTGGGCGTGGGGCTAGCAACCCCACCCTGTAAAAACTACAACTGCTAAAGAAACTGCAACCTAAAGTAGGGGCAGCTGGGCTAGCTCAGTGGATTGAGAGCCAGGCCTAGAGACGAAAGGTCCTAGGTTCAAGTCCGGACTCAGACACTTTCCAGCTGGGTGACCCTGAGCGACTGTGTGTCCCATTGCCTACTGGTTGTGGCCCTATGCTCCTAGAATGAAGTCCCAGGATAAAAAAAAAATTATTTTTAAGGACTAATGAATTCACTCCACCTTTCTCCTCCCCTCCCTTTTTTGACCTCCCCACTCCCCTGCTCCCCTTGATTAATTCCTTCTGACTTTCTCAGTAGGGTTAGATAGTTATATATCCCAATGGATATAACTACTCTTCCCTCTCAGGATTAATTCATCTGAGAGTAAGGTTTAAATAGTACCTCTTAATGCTCTTTTCATCTCCTTCTTATAATAATATTCATCCCCTCCCCTTCCCATGCTCTCTTTGTGTGGTATAGAATATCCTATTTTTCTTATTCCTTCAAGTTTCTCTTGGTGTCATCTACTATTCACCCCTCCTCTTTTTTCCCCATTCCATCTCATCTTAGACCATTAGCACTAGCTCCAACATCTCCCTAGAAGAATAATTCTTCTAATTACTATAATAGTGAATACAATTTTTGAAAATTAAACATAACATTTCTCTATATAGGAATACAAATAATTTGATCTTATTAAAGCCCTTAAAGAGGCAAATTAAAAAATAAGCATTTTCTTTTTTTCCCCTCTGTTTCTTATTTACCTTTTCATGTTTCTCTTGGTTTTTGTGGTTGGATATTGAACTTTCCATTTAGTCCCGGTCTTTTCTGTGCAACTGCTTGGAAATACTCTATCTTGTTGAATGCCCATACTTCCCCCTGGAAGTATATAGTCAGTTCTGAGGAGTAGGTGATCCTTGGTTGTAGACCCAGTTCTCTTGCCTTTCTGAATATCATATTCCAAGCCTTGAAATCTTGTAGTGTGGAGGCTGCCAGATCCTGTGTGATCCTGATTGGTGCTCCTTGATATCTGAATTGTCTCTTTCTTGCTTATTGTAATATTTTTTCTTTTACTTGGAAGCTCTTGAATTTGGCTACTATACTCTTGGGGGTTGTCTTTTCTGGGTTTAGTGTAGAGGGTGATTTCTGAATCCTTTCAATGCCTATATTGCCCTCTTGTTGTAGAACGCCAGGGCAGTTTTGCTGAATAATTTCTTTTAATATGGAGTCCAAATTTCTATTAATTTCTGCTTTTTCAGGAAGAACAATGATTCTCAAATTTCTCTTCTAGACCTGTTTTCTTGGTCTATTAACTTCTCATCAAGATATTTCATGTTTCCTTCTATTTTGTTAGTCTTTTGACTTTGTTTATTAATTCTTGTTGTCTTGTGAGATCATTGTTTTCTAATTGCCCATTTCTAGCCTTTAGAGACTGGGACTAGTTTTTAGCTATAATATTTTGGTTTTCCTTTTCAATGTGGTTTATCTGGTTCTTCAAGGCTTCCAGCTGGTCATTTCTGGTCTTCAATTTGCTTATCAATTCATTTGATTTCTAAGCCTCACTTTCCAGTTGAGAAATTATGCCTTTTAAACTGTTATTTTCTTGCCAGATCTCTTCCATCTTTCTCATAATCTCAGATTTGAACTCTTCAAGATCTTGTGAACCATTTTCATTTTTTGAGAAGGTTTGGATATCTTTAATTATTTGTCCTCCTCTGTTTTCTGGGGTTTTTTCTGTGCAGAAGTTATCATTTTTCTTTGTCTTCTTGTTTATTTCTTGGTCTTTGGTTGGCATCATTGTGCTTTATCTGCCAGAAATCTGAATAAGGCAATCTGATTTCCTTTGTATGGAGTTAGGGAGCAGTTTTTGCCTGAGGCTAGTTTGTGAGTCTCCTCCTATCTCTGGGGACCCTCCTGGGGTCTCTGGTCTAGCTGTTTTCAGGGTTGAGCCCCTGTGTTCCTAGCCAGCTGTCCAGAGCCCAGAATTTGGCCCACATTTGCTCCTCTACCTGGGGTTTTCCCCTGAGTCTAAGTTCAATGGGTGCTGCTCCTGCCTCTGTCAGCCCCACTCCAATGTCCAAGTTCTGAGTTTTCCAGCCTCCTGGGGTCTCTGGTCCATCTGTTTTCAAGGTCAAGGCCCCATGGTCCTAGCTGGCTGCCCAGAGTCTGGAACTTGGCCCCCACTTGCTCCACCACCTGAGGTTTCCCCCTGAGTCTGAGCTTATTGGCACTGCTTCTCCCTCTCTCAGCCCCACTCCTGTGTCCAAGGTCTGAGTTTTCCAGCCACCTAGCATCTCAGGTCTTGCTGCTTTTAGGGGCAAGCTCCTAGTGGTGCTAGTTAGCTGCCAAAGAGCTAGATTTTGTGCCCACACTGCCTCTAACTCTGAAGTGCAGGCTCTGCTTCTGGTACTGTGGGTGGCGTGGGGGAGGGGTGATCTGCTCATGTTTTGATGGGAGCTATTTACCCCCCTTATAGTGTGGAAGTACCCAAATCCCATGTACCTTCAATACTGTGCCCTGTCGTGGGGTCCCTTCAACTGGACTCGTTTTTTTGTCCTTTGGAGGTACTCTATATTAATTGGTAAGGAGAGTAAGTCTCCCTGCCTCTACTCTGCCACCATCTTCAGGGTGATTGTTTCTTAATGAAAGCCTATACTGCCATTTTTACTTGATGGAGTTTCCAAGACCTTTCTTTCTTAACCAACTGCTTCTCACCCAAATTGCACCATTTCTTTGCATTTTTCACTCTCCCTTAGGTAAAAGAAAAATAAAGTTCTTATATAATTTGAAAGTATAAAAAGGCACAAAGGAATATGGTTTTCCCACCTATATTTCAGTAATTACATAAAATGGTGACCAAATTGGAAAATGATCAAGTAAGCCAAAGAGAAAAATGTTAGCTCCTTTATCTATGCAAGAACTAAGGAAAACAAAAAAGAAATCGTGAAGTTCTGAGACTTCCAGGGGTGGAGCCAAGATGACAATGTGAATCAGAGCTGCTCCATGTCATCATGAAAATCCTTTCCAATCAAGATTAAAATATCTACACAAAACAAACATAGAAGTGAAAAAACCAACAAGAAGACAGAGTGAAATAACTTTCAAGAAAAGAAAAATCCAAAAGGTAGGCATAGAACATCTGGGCCACTGGCATGAAAGGACAGCAAAGTCATAAAGAGGCTGTAAGAAGGAAGGAAGAGGAAGCCACACCCCCACACTCCACATCTGTTGTCACAGGTTCAGAACCTAAGCCCACACCAACATTCAGATCATGAGATCCTGACTGGAAAAATAGTGGTAAAAGCCAACCCACACTCCTTGAAATTTCAAACCTGTGGAGAAGTTTGGAGTCATAGCCTGGAGCAGTCTGGGCTAACGTGGACTAATCCTTGTGGGCCTAGAGCAAAGTCAGGAATCCTGGTCTGGGCTTGAGATGAGGATATAATCCATGGTTTGGGGTGAGGATACAGTTCACAAGGGTGCCCCCCACACAAACCTCTTGTTGCCCAAAACTAAGGGCAGAGTTCTAGGAAATGGCAATTAAGGGTGTGCCTGACTAGATCAAGTACAGAGTAAGAACCAAAAACTTCAGCCTAAGCCTGGAGCTAGAATTTGATCAGCCCCTGACCTGATCCAGTTCAGAGTGGGATCAAAAGCTTATGCCCAAGCCTGAGGTAGTCCTTAAGCATCAGTACCTCAAAGGTCAATTCAATCAGCAAGGTGAGGACGCTCTCAGAGCTCTTATCCCTAAGACCATCACATCAACCTTCAAGAACTGATACTGGTAAAAACTAAGAAAATAAAAATAACATCAAGGAAGGATTGAAATTTAAGAGAATACTCCAACTTCCCAGAAAACAGAGCCTACCTATAATTAGATCAGAAAAATGAGCAAACAACAAAAAACGTACCTAACTTAACAGAATATTTATGGAGACAAAGAAAAAGATACAGACACATAAGGGGACAGTGAAAACGAATAAACACATGCAAAATACAAAAGAAAAATACAGATTGGACACAGAGTCTGGAAGAGCTCAAAAAAAGACTTCAAAAACCAATTAAGAGAGGCAGTGGAAAAGTGGGGAAGAGAAATGAAACTAATGCAAGAAGAAATGAAAGTGATACAGGGATAAAGGAAAGTGATCCAAGAAGAAATGAAAATAATGCTAAAAGAAATGGGCCAACTGAAAAAAGGAGAAACAAAAACTGACTGGAAAATCAGGTCTTAAAAATCAGAATTGACCATCTAGAAACCAATTACTTCATGAGAAATTAAGAAACAAAAAAGCTGAATCAAATGAACAAAAAAGAGGAAAACATGAAATATCTTGGTGAAAAAATAATTGACTCATAAAATAGATCAAGGAGAGGGAATTTGAGAATTATTGGACTACATGAAAGTCATGATCAATAAAAACCGCGGACATCATATTACAAGAAATTATCCAAGATAACTGCTCAGAGGACCTTGAACAAGACAATAAAATTGAAACTGAAAGAATTCAAAGACCTCCAGAAAGAAATCCTCAAATGAAAACTTCCAGGAATGTAATAGCTAAATTCAAGAGCCACCAAGTCAAGGAGAAAATACTTCAATCAGCCAGAAAGAAACCATTCAAAAACCATGGAGCTACAATCAGGATCACACAGCACATAGGGGCTTCTACATCAAAAGGCATAGAATATGATATTAAGGAAAGCAAAAGATTTACAACCTAGAGTCACTTAACAAACAAAACTGAGTATATTCTTTCAGGGGAAAAATGGACATTCAATAAGATAGAAAATTTCCAAGCACTTCTGAGGATTAAGCCAGACCTAAACAACAACAAAAAAATTGGTCTAAATATGAGATATAAGAGAAGCCCAAAAATGTAAATAAGGAATAGAAAATTTAAGGAACTCTTTATGGTCAAAATATTTATATATCTACATGGAAGGAGGATTTCTTTAACTCTCAAAAATTACTCTTAGTAATAGAGAAGATAGGAGTTTATTCAGAAAGAGGGTTAAGAAGTAAGCTGGTTATGATGATATGATGTATATGATTATATATGATATGTGTATGTAAATGTGATGATGTAGAATGATATGTGTGATATGATATGGATATATATGAATGATATGTAAAAAATCAATCAAGGACTGAAAGAAAGGGTTGCACTGAGACAAAAGGGAAGGGAGAAATAGAATGGGGTAAATTATATAGCATAAAGAGGTATGAAAAAGTCATTATACAGAGGGGAGGATTAGGATGGTGAAGGGCAATGATTGAATTTAATTCTAATGGTAACTGGCTCAGAGAGGGAAAAACAAGTATACTAAGTGGGGTATAGAATTCTATCTTATCCTACTTAGTTGGGTATAGAATTCTATGTAACCCTACAGAGAAGTAAAAGGGGAATAAGACAAAGGAAAGGGGAAGTAATTGGAGGGAAAGGAGATGACAAAAAGCAAAATACTGGTGAGGAGGAAGGGATAGAGCATTATTTAAAGGTGTTAATATAATAGAGGGCAATATACAGTTAGTAATCATAACACTGAATGTGAATGGGATGAACTCACCCATAAAACAGAAGCAGATAGCAGAGTGAATTAAAAACCAGAATCCTACTATATGCTGTTTACAAGAAACACATTTGAGGCAAGGTGACACAGAGATTCAAGGTAAAAGGCTAGAGCAAAATTTATTATGCATTATCTAAAGTAAAAAAAGCAGGAGTAGCAATCATGATAATAGACAAAGCTAAAGTAAAAATTGATCTGATTAAAAGGGATAAGGAAGGAAATTACATTTTGCTAAAGATTACTATAAACAATGAAATAATATTAATACTAAACATTTATGCACCAAATGGTATAGCATCTAGATTTCTAAAGGAAAAATTGAAGGAGCTCAAGGAAGAAATAAATAGTTAAACCTTATCAGTGGGGGATCTCAACCTTCCTCTTTAAGAACTAGATTAATTGAAACAAAAATAAACAAGAAAGGAGTAAGGAAACTGAATGAAATTCTAGAAATTTTAGAGTTAATAGATATCTGGAGAAAACTAATAGGAATAAAAAGTAATATACCTTCTCAGAAGTACATATGCATATACATCATGTACTAGGTCATAGATATATTGCAAACAAATGCAGAAAAGCAGAAATAATAAATGCAACTTTTCCAGATCATAATGTGATAAAAATTATACTTAATAAGAGCCCATGAAAATGGAAATTTAAAATTAATTGGAAACTCAATAATCTAATTTTTTAAAACTGGTGGGTCAAGAAAGAAATCATAGAAACAATTATGGACTTCATTAAAGAGAATGACAATGAGGAAACAACATAATAAAACTTATGGGATACAGCCAAATCAGTACTCAGGGTAAAATTTATATCTCTGAGTGTCTATAGTGGTGAAGGCAAACCTAAAATATGCATGTCAGCACTAATGCACATATCCATTTTGATGACACACTGTCGCATGACATCACATACAGAGAAGTATGGGGCCACATACTGAGGATGAAACATTTTCTGTGGTGTAGTATAGACACTCTGTGCACTATAGATGACAATTCTACCTATATTAATTTACTTATTTTTGTTTACTATATACAGTTATATATTACAATTATACATTTTTGTCATTTAAACTATAAATATGGTGAAATTATGTTTTTTTTTTCCTCCAAGTGACACAACACACAAGTTATGATCGGCTTTTTGTGAATTTTGACACGCCAAGTTCAAAAGGTTGCCTATCACTGGCCTATAGCAACAAAATCAAGAGGGAGGAGATAAATAAATTGGGCTTGCAACTTAAAACATTAGAAAAAAAGACAAATTAAAAATCCCTAGATAAAAACTAAATTGGAAATCCAAAAAATTAAAGAAGAAACTAATAAAATTGGAAGGAAAAGAACTATTGAACTAATAAATAAGACTAATATTTGGTACTTTGAAAATAAAAATAAAATTAAAAATGTACTGGTTAATCTAATTTAAAAAAGGAAGAAGAGAAACAAATTAACAGTATTATGAATGAAAATGGTGATCTTACCTCTAATGAAGAGGAAATTAAGATAATTTTTAAGAATGATTTTCCCCAATAATATGGCAATAAATATAAAAATATAGGTGAAATGGGTGATTATTTACAAAAATGTTAATTACCTAGTTTAACAAAAGAGGAAATAGAATACTTAAATAATCCCATCTTAGAAAAAGAAATTGAACACAGCATCAAGGAAATTCTTAAGAAAAAAATCTCTGGGGCCACATAGATACACAAGTGAATTCTATTCAAATTTAACGATTTAAATGTGAATATTTAAAGATTCCAAAGACAGGCAGACCAAAAAAAGAGAAAGAAAACTACAGAACAATCTCCTTAATAAACATAGATGCAAAAATCTGAAATAAAATACTAGCTAAAAGAATACAGCAAGTTATCACAAGGATAATCCACTGTGGCCAGGTGGGATTCATACCAGGACTTCAAGGATGGTTTAATATTAGGAAAACCATCCACATTATTGACCATATCAATAATCAAACCAACAAAAATCACATGATTATCTCAATAGATGCAGAAAAAGTCTTTGATAAAATACAACATCCATTCCTACTGAAAACACTAGAAAGTGAACCTTTTTAACTTGATGCAATCAAAGTCATTCATTTTACATTTTGTAATGTGTCTATCTCCTGCTTGGTCTTAAATTCCTTCCTTTCCCATATCTTACAGGCATACTATTTTATGTTTATCTAATTTATTTATTATTTCCCTGTTTATATTTAAGTCATTTACCCATTTTGAATTTATCTTGGTATAGGGTGTGAAAACTTGATTTATCCAATGCTGTTTTCTAATTTTCTCAGATTTTTTTTTTTGTCAAATAGTGAGTTCTTGATAGATATATTTCCTGGTTAAGATGGTGGCAGAGTAAAAAGCAGCTGCTTAACCTCTCCTAACCAAAACACATAGGACTCCTCAAGAAGACAAAAAAAACAAATCCAGAGGAGCAAAGGGACCCCACAACAGGGCACAGCATTGGAGGTATGTAGAATCAGGGCATTTCCATGCTGTAAAGGGGTGAAACGGCTCTCACTAAAACGTGAGCTGAACAACCCCCTCCCCCACTCCACACCACCTACAGTGCCAAAGCCAATGCAAAAGAGTTAGAGCAAGTTTGGAGCATGCATTAAGTTCTTGGAAACTACCTGGGATCACCAGGGCCTTCTCCTGAGAGCAGCAAGCCTGAAGACCCCAAGAGGCTAAAGAAAGCACGGATTTTGAATGTAGACTCTGAACTCAGGCATGAGTGCGGGCAAGGACTCAAGGCCAGGCATGAATCCTGAGTACAGGCAAGGACTCAGATCTTGAGCACAGGTGAGGACCTTGAGTGCGGACCCAGTGCAGAGGGATACACAACTGTGGAAGCAGCACCCTGAGACTGTTAAAGGAGCCTCTGGCAGAGGAACAAGTAAGGGGACCACCAGGAGTCTTGACACTAAGAACAACCAGACCTGAGACCTCAGGAGCCTAAAAAATGCAGACAGACCCTGAGTGTAAGGATAAACCTGAGAGGGCACAGGGCTAACAATGGCAAGCCAGAAACAAGAACCACAAAAGAGAAAGATCATCAAGGAGAAATATGTAACAATTGACAACTTTTATACAGATAAAATCCAGACAACAGATCAAACAGCAGAGGAGAACAAACAAGTAATCATATACAAACATTCCCAAAATAATGAAAACTGGCCACAAGCTATTGAAGAGTTCAAATCTGAGACAATGAGAAAGATGTAAAAGATCTGGCAAGAAAATAACAGTTTAAACTTTGTAAAGGCAAAATTTTGCAATTGGAAAGTGAGGCTCAGAAATCAAATGAACTGATAAGCAAATTATACACCAGAAATGACCAGATTGAAAAGGAAAACCAAAAGATTATAACCGAAATCCAGTCCCTAAACGCTAGAATTGAGCAATTAGAAGCTAATGATCTCTCAAGACAGCAAGAACAAATAAAACAAAGTCAAAAGACTGATAAAATAGAAGGAAACATGAAATATGTCAATGAGAAAGTGATACACCAAGAAAACAGGTCTAGAAGTGACAATCTGAGAATCATTGTTCTTCCTGAAAAAGCAGAAATTAATGGAAATTTGGACTCCATGCTAATAGAAATTATTCAGCAAAATTGCCCTGAAGTTCTACAAAAAGAGGGCAATATAGACATTGAAAGGATCCTTAGACCACCCTCTACACTAGACCCAGAAAAGACAACCCCCAGGAATATAATAGCCAAATTCAAGAGCTTCCAAGTAAAAAAAAACACACAAATTTTACAAGAAGACAGAAAGAGAAAATTTAGATATCAAGGAGCACCAATGAGGATCACATAGGATCTGGCAGCCTCCACACTAAAAGACCACAGGGCTTCAAATATGATATTCAGAAAGGCAAGAGAACTGGGCCTACAACCAAGGATCACCTACCCATCAAAACTGACTATATACTTCCAGGAAAAAGTTTGGGCATTCAACATGATAGAAGATTTTCAAGTATTTGCACAGAAAAGACCAGTACTAAACATGAAGTTCAATATCCAATCACAAAAATCAAGAGAAACATGAAAAGGTAAATAAGAAACAGAGGGGAAAGAAAGAAAACTCATATTTTTTAAATTTGCCTCTTTAAGGGCTTCAATAAGATCTAATTATTGGTATTCTATGTGGAGAAATGTTATATATAATTCTCTGTAAGGAACTCAAGTCACTATTATAGTATTCACTATTATAGTAATTAGAAGAATTATTCATTGGGAGAGGTTGGAATACTAAATGGTCTAAGATGATGTGGGTGTGGAAAAGAGGAAGGTGAATAATAGAGGACCCCAAGAGAAACATGAATGAATAAGAAAAATAGGATATTATCTTACACACAAAGAGGGCATGGGAAGGGGAAGGGATGAATACTTTTAAAAGAAGGAGAGGAAGAGAGCATTAAGAGTTAATGTTTAAACCTTACTCTCAGTGTAATTAACCCTGAGAGGAAAGATTAGCTTAATCCATTGGGATAGAAAACTCTATCTAACCCTACTGAGAAAGTCAGAAGGGACAAACCAAGGGGAACAGGGGAGTGTGGCGGTCAAAAAAGGGAGGGGAAGAGAAGTGGAAGGGAATTCATTAGGCCTTAAAAATAAAAAAGAGGGGAAAAATAAGGGAGGGGGTAGAAAGGGAAGTCAATCAAGGGAGGGGACAAGGGTTACTGGCATAAAGCAAACCACTGGTTTAAAAGAAAATAGCATATGAAGAAGGGGTAGAAATAGGAGAGGATACCAAAATGCTGGGGAATACACAACTGATAATTGTAATTCTGAATGTGAATGGGATGAACTCGCTCATAAAATGGAAGCAAATAGCAGAGTGGATTAGAAACTAAAATCCTACCATATGTTGTCTACAAGAAACACATATGAGGCGGGTGGACATACACAGGTTTAAGGTTCAGGGCTTGAGCAAAATCTTTTGGGCGTCAAATGATAAAAAGAAGGCAGGAGTGGCTATTGTGATTTCTGACAAAGCCAAAGTAAAAATAGATATGATTAAAAAAGACAGGAAAAAGACATCCTGATTAAAGGCAGTATAGACAATGAAAAAATAACAGTGCTCAAAACGTATGCACCAAATGGCATAGCATCCAAATTCCTAAAGGAGAAACTGGCAGAGCTCAAGAAGGAAAAAGATAGTAAAACCATTCTAGTGGGAGATCTAAATATTCCTCTTTCAGCTCTAGATAAATCAAACCAAAAAATAAATAAGAAAGAGGTATGAGAGATGAATTAAGTCCTAGAAAAATTAGATTTAATAGATATGTGGAGAAAAATAAATAGGAACAAAAAGGAATACACCTTCTTTTCAGCTGCACATGGTACATTCACAAAGATTGACCATGTAATAGGGCATAGAAACATTGCAAACAAATGCAAAAGAGCAGAAATATTAAATGTAACTTTCTCAGATCATAATGCAATGAAAATAATAATTAGTAAGGGTACCTGCACAAGTAAATCAAAAACCAACTGGAAATTAATTAATATGATTCTCCAAAACCAACTAGTCAAAGAGGAAATCATAGAAACAATCAACAATTTCATTGAAGAGAATGACAATGATGAGATATCCTGCCAAACTCTGTGGTATACAGCCAAGGCAGTACTCTGGGGAAAATTTATATCCTTGAGTCCATATAATAACAAATTAGGGAAGGCAGAGATTAATGAATTGGGTGTGCAACTTAAAAAACTAGAAAGTAAGCAAATTAAAAATCCCAAGATGAAAAGTAATTAGAAATACTAAAAATCAAGGGAGAAATTAATAAAATCGAAAGTAAAAGAACTATTGAATTAATAAATAAGACTAGAAGGTTGTATTTTGAAAAAAAAACAGATAAAATAGAAAAAGTACTGGTCAATCTAATGGAAAAAAGGAATGAAGAAAACCAAATTGACAGAATCAAAGATGACAAGGGAGACCTCACCTCTAATGAAGAGGAAATTAAGACAATCATTAAAAATTATTTTGCCCAATTATATGGCAATAAATATAGCAATCTAGGAGATATGGATGAATATTTACAAAAATACAAATTCTGTAGATTAACAGCAGAAGAAATAGAATACCTAAATAATTCCATATCAGAAAAATAAATTGAACAAGCCATCAGAGAACTCCCTAAGAAAAAATCACCAGGGCCTGATGGATTCACAAGTGAATTCTATCAGGCATTCAAAGAGGAACTAATACCAATACTATACAAATTATTTGATATGATAAGCAAAGAAGGAGTCCTACCAAATTCCTTTTATGACACAAATATGATACTGATTCCAAAGCCAGGGAGATCAAAAACAGAGAAAGAAAACTATAGACAAATCTCCCTAATGAACATAGATGCAAAAATTTTAAATAGAATATTAGCAAAGAGACTCCAGCAAGTGATCAAGAGGATCATCCACCATGATCAGATGGGATTTATATCAGGAATGCAAAGATGGTTCAACATTAGGAAAACCATCCACATAATTGACCATATCAACAGTCTAACAAACAAAAATCACATGATTATCTCAATAGATGCAAAAAAAGCCTTTGACAAAATACAGCACCCATTCCTATTGAAAACCCTGGAAAGTATAGGAATAGAAGGACCTTTCCTAAAAATAATAAACAGTATATACCTAAAACAATCAACAAGCATCATATGCAATGGGGATAAATTAGAATCCTTTCCAATAAGATCAGGAGTGAAACAAGGATGTCCATTATCTCCACTATTATTTAACACTCTACTAGAAACACTAGCAGTAGCAATTAGAGAAGAAAAAGAAACTGAAGGTATCAAAATAGGCAATGAGGAGACTAATCTATCACTCTTTGCAGATCATATGATGGTATACTTAAAAAATCCTAGAGAATCAACTAAGAAGCTTGTAGAAATAATGAAAAAACTTTAGCAAAGTTGCAGGATACAAAATAAATGCACATAAATCATCAGCATTTCTATATATTTCCAATACATCACAGCAGCAAGAGGGAGAAAGAGAAAAACCATTTAAAATCACCCTAGGCAAAATAAAATACTTAGGAATTTATCTACAATAATAAACACAGGAATTATACGAAAACAACTATAAAACACTTTCCAAACAATTAAAACTAGATCTAAATAATTGGAAAAATATTGATTGCTCATGGGTAGGACCAGCTAACATAATAAAAATGACCATTCTACCCAAATTAATTTACCTCTTTAGTGCCACACCTATCAAACTACCAAAAAACCTTTTTGCTGAATTAGGAAACACTATAACAATGTTCACCTGGAATAACAAAAGATCAAGAATATCAAGGGAAATAATGAAAAAAAACGTGAAGGAAGGGGGCCTAGCAGTACCAGATATTAAACTGTACCAAAAAGCAGCGGTCATCAAAACAATATTGTACTGGCTAAGAGACAGAAGGGAGGATCAGTGGAATAGTCTTGGGATAAGTGACATCACCAAGACAGTGTATGATAAATCCAAAGAGCCCAACTTTGGGAACAAAAATCCACTATTTGACAAAAACTGTTGGGAAATTTGGAAAACAATATGGGAGAGATTAGGTCTAGATCAACATCTCACACCCTACACCAAGATAAATTCAGAATGGGTGAATGACTTGAATATAAAGAGGGAAACTATAAATAAGTTAAGTGAACATAGAATAGTTTACTTGTCAGATCTCTGGGAAAGGAAAGACTTTAAAACCAAGCAAGAGTTAGAGAAAACTACACAATGTAAAATAAATGATTTTGATCATATCAAACTAAAAAGCTTTTGTACCATCAAAAACATTGTACCCAAAATCAGAAGGAAAACAACAAATTGGGAAAAAAATCTTTTTAACAAAAAACTTTGACAGGGGTCTAATTACTCAAATATACAAGGAGTTAAACCAATTGTATAAAAATCAAGCCATTCCCCAATTGATAAATGGGCAAGAGAAATGAATAGGCAATTTTCATATAAAGAAATCAAAAGTATCAATAAGCACATGAGAAAGTGTTCTAAATCTCTAATAATTAGAGAAATGCAAATCAAAACAACTCTGAGGTATCACCTCACACCTAGCAGATTGGCTAAAATGAAAGAAGAGGAGAGTAATGAATGCTGGAGGAGATGTGGCAAAACTGGGACATTAATGCGTTGCTGGTGGAATTGTGAACTGATCCAACCATTCTGCCTCACAATTTGGAACTATGCTCAAAGGGCTATAAAAGAATGCCTACCCTTTGATCCAGTCTTACCATTGTTGGGTGTGTACCCCAAAGAGATCATAGATAAACAGACTTGTATGAAAATATTTATAGCTGTGCTTTTTGTGGTGGCAACAAATTGGAAAAGGAGGGTATGTCCTTCAATTGGGGAATGGCTGAACAAATTGTGGTATATGCTGGTGATGGAATACTATTGTGCTCAAAGGAATAATAAACTGGAGGAATTCCATGTGAACTGTAAAGACCTCCAGAAATTGATGCAGAGGGAAAGGATCAGAGCCAAAAGGACATTGTACACAGAGACTAATACACTGTGGTAAAATAGAATGTAATGGACTTCTGTCCTAGCAGCAATGCAATGAAATGACTCAGGACAATTCTGAGGGACTGATGGAAAAGAATGCTATCCACATTAAGAGGAAGAACTGCAGGAGTGGAAACAGAAGAAAAACAACTGCTTGAACACTTGGGTTGACATGGGCATGATTGAGGATGTAGACTCGAAACTACCACACTAATATAACAATCAACAATTTGGAAAAAGTCTTGATCAATGACACGTGTTAAAACCAGTGGAAATACGCATCAGCCATGATGGGGGGAGGGAAGCTCAGGGTGTGAAGGGGAAAGTAAGAGCATGTATTATGTAACCATGTTAACTTTTCTAAAAAATAAATATTAATAAATGTTAAAAAAGATAAATATATCAAGCCATAGTAAGGAGAGAAACTAAAATCAATATTCTTCATTCTTAAGAATCAATTAGTTATGGACAGAGTAATAAATCTATTACAGTTTGTGGTTTTGCTTAGGGATGAAATTCAGTTCCGAAGCCACACACTCAAGAACACCTTATATATGATTCTAGAAAGGCTTGTTCTTAGGGTCAAGTGAAAATATTTTTCTCTCTGTATGGGTGAAAAATAAAGATGTATATGGCTGCCAAAAAAAAAATAGTGAGTTCTTTTCCCAAAAGCTGGGATCTTTTGGTTTGTTGAACTCTAGCTTGCTAAGGTCGTTTACCCCAGTCTATTCCATTGATCCACCCTTCTCTCTCTTAGGCAGTATCATATTGTTTTGATGACCACTGATGTATAGTACAATTTAGTATCTGGTTCTGCTAGGCCCCCATCCTTCACATTTTTTTTTCTTTATTCCCCTTGATATTCTTGATCTTTTGCTATTCCAAATGAACTTTGTTTTAGTTTTTTTGTAATTCTATAAAACATTTTTGGTAGTTTTGATAGGTATAGCAGTGAACAAAATTAATTTAGGTAGGATTGTTATTTTTATTATGTTATCTTGTCCTACCCATGAGCAATTAATGTTTTTTCAATGATTCAGATCCAGTTTTAATTGTATAAAAAGTGTTTTGTAGTTGTGTTCATATAGATTCCTAAGTATTTTATATTGCCTAGAGTGACTTTAAATGGGGTTTCTCTTTCTAATTTCTGTTGCTGAGTTTTGTTGGAAATATATAGGAATTCTGATGATTCATGTGGGTTTATCTTGTACCCTGCAACTTTGCTAAGGTTATTATTTCCACTAGTCTTTTAGCTGATTTTCTAGGATTCTTTAAGTATACTATCATATCACCTGCAAAGTGTGATAGTTTAGTTTCCTCATTGCCTACTTAAATCCCTTCAAGTTCTTTTCCTTCTCTAATTGCTACTGCTAGTGTTTCTAATACAATAATAATAGAGGTGATAATGGGCATCCTTGCTTCACTCCTGATCTTATTGGAAAGGCTTCTAACTTGTCCCCATTGCATATGATACTTGATCATAGTTTTAAATATATGCTATTCATTACTTTTAGTAATGGCCCTTTTATTCCTGTACTTTGTAGTGTTTTTAATAGGAATAGGATTGTAATTAGAGACATTATTTTTAAGCTGTTTGGAGGGGAATGTTGGGAGAGCTTCATTCCGTCTCATTCTTTTTAAAATTAATTTTTATCAATTAGCAATCATTTATCTCTCTTCCTCCCCATCCCTCCAATAAAAAAGGAAAGAAGGAAGGAATGAAGGATGGAAGGAAGGAAAGGAGGGAGGAAGGGAAGAAGGGAGGAAGGGAGCGAGGGAGGGAGGAATGTAGGGAGTGGAGGAAGGAAGGGATGAAAGAAAGAAAGAAGGAAGGAAGGCTGGGGAGGGGAGAGAGAGAGAGGGAGAGGGAGGGAGGGAGAGAGAAGATTATTTTCTTATTGTAGAGAAGTCCTGACATGGAAATTCAATGATCTGAGAGTTTGTGACTTGCCTGCATTCACAAAATCAGTTCATTCTAAAAGACGGGACAAATTCATGTCCCCTAACTCAATGGAAGTCATCTCATTCATTATGCCAAGCTGACTCTCATATATATTATATTGCAGTTCTTTTAACTATCATTCAAATATTCCAAAAATTGAATGAAGTTTGTTTAGAATTACCCAGTCTTGAATAAACCATATTATCACCAACCTAGAGTTTTAAAAATCTAGTGCCTTCTTTTTTGAAACCTGGGAAATTTTCTTTCTTCCTGATCTGTGGCTCCTCTCCTGTCTTTAATGTTATTTCTTAGGTTATTGACAACAACTCAACAAATTCTTTCTGTTCCCTAGGATGCATTTCATCCAAGTCTAGAGATCTGAATAAATTGAGAGCTGGTAGATGATTTCTTACCATCTCTTCATCATCATGCATTTCAATTCCCTGTTCACTAACTTCTTTTTATCCAGTCTGAAGATCATTCTCCTTGGCATAGAAAGCAAAAGAAGGATTAAATAACTATATCTTCCTTCTTTTCCTTATCTATCATCATTATTCCATCTACTTTGAAAAGCAGTCCTAGAAAATCTTTGATATTCATCCTTTCCAAAACAGAATTAACAAAAAAAAAGTTCTTTTTCTGTTGTCCTCTACATTCATTGTCCAATTGTTCCATCAGACAGCATTGTAGTAGAGTGTTGTACAAAGGAGAGAAAGACAAAAAAGAACCTGCTTCCTACTTATGTAACCTATTCCACTTTGGGATGGGTCTAATCATTTGAAAGTTACTTCCATTGTTTTTTTTTATTGTGATATTTTATTTCTAATATCAAGGCTTACATTACAATTTTCAATTATTGTTCCTATTTCTGGCCTCTGGGGATAAACAGGACATGCCTAATGCCTGTTCTGCATCACAGACTTTCAAATGTGTGAAGACAACTAACTTATCCTTCCTAAATCTTTTCTCCCAGCTTGAGTCCCAATTCCTTCACCCTATCTTTATATGTTATGATTTTAAGGTCTCCTACAGTTCTCTTTGCCTTCCTCTGGCTACTCTCCAGCTTATCATTGTTCTTCTAAAAATGTGGTACCCAGGAATAAATACAATACTCTACATGTTAAGAAGAATGGTACAAAGCAGAATGGGAATAATATCTCCCTAATGTTGCACACTATGCTTGGGTTAATGTGACCTAAACTTCTATTTACTCTTTGCCTATCATACCATACTTTTGACAATTTAGAACTTGTAGTCATCTGAAGTCCTTAGAAGTCTTTTTCAGACACTCTGCTATCTAAACCCACCACCCACATATTGAAATTGTTGAGATCATCTTTTTCAGTCATATGTATATGACTGATTTTATTTCTATTAAGTTCCATCTTACTAAATTTGGTCTAATGTTCTAGCCTGTCTGCTTTATTTTTAATTCCGCCTATATTATCCAGTAAGTTCACCATTCATGCCCCTCCCCAGATATATATATGATCTGTAAAACTGATAATTATAGCATATCTGTTATTATCTAAAGCACTGATGAAATTGTCTAATAGCAAAAGGTATAATGTAGATTCCTACAGTGCTTCATTACCCATGTCCTTACAAAGTAATAGCAATCGATTACTGCCTACATTTTGGGTCTGGCCATTCAAGTAGCACTGAATTCATCAATTATAGTGCTATCTGACTAAAATCTCTCTTTCTTAGTCATAAGAACAGTACAAGAAACTATGTCTAATGCTTTGCTCAAATCTAGGTAAATTATCTGCGTAGGCATATATAAAATGTGTCAGGTAGAGTCACACATAGTATATCTGGTCCATCTCTGTGTACACTTATAATGGTGATGTAACATTACACTCATTTACCAGCATAGTAGTCATGAAAGAAAAACTTCAGCTGATTTTCCATCTCATCAAAGTCACACAAATCATAAATAGCAAAGCTGGAATTTAAATCTAGGTCTCTTGATTCCAAACTTGGCATACTTTGTATTGCATAGTACTTTCTTCATTTGGATTCATCATTCAACTTGGATGGTTTTGCCTACTTCCTTCTCACAGCTGATATAACATATCCCCACATAAATAATACTCATAATAATAATGAGAAGGAAAAGATTAAAAACTAATGATAAAAATAGCAAAAATTCTGACACCTTTAGGTTTTCAAAGTACTTTACAAATATCTCACTTAATCCTCACAACAACATTGAGAGAGAGGTGCTATTATTTTTGCCATTTATCTTTAGATGAAACTGAGAGAGA
Organism: Gracilinanus agilis; assembly: GCF_016433145.1. Taxonomy (NCBI): domain Eukaryota; kingdom Metazoa; phylum Chordata; class Mammalia; order Didelphimorphia; family Didelphidae; genus Gracilinanus; species Gracilinanus agilis. The sequence continues at coordinate 358,568,259 of NC_058132.1, forward strand.
CATAGATTATGTGATTTGCCCAGGAAGACAGAGCTAGTAAATGTCAGAAACTAGATTTGAACTTAAGCCTTTTCCCTCCAGGTCTAGAGGCTTATTTGCCATACCATCTAGCTGCATCACCAGAAACAGAACATTTTTGTCAAGTTGTTTGACAATTTTCAGTTGACTTTCCATCATATTCTGAATTCATGGGAGGTAGACATATAACCTACTCATTGCCATTTAGTAGGAACTGCCAACAATCATTACTCAATGCTTGCACTGAAAAATAATGGATGTTCTTTTCCCTTAGTGGCACTAAAAGGTCTTTGTAATCGTTCTCTTTTTTTTCTTTTGTTTATCTTTCTGTTAGACTTAACCAAAATTGATAGAATATTGAAGTATTCTCTCACTGTTGTGTTATGTTATCATTATCAATGTCTTCTTTAAGTTCAAATGTTCCCTTTGCAAATTTGGATGATGAAGCATTTCGATCATGAAAATTTACTGGTGGTATTGGCTTGTTGTTCATTGCTCCTTTCAGAAAAATATAATTTCCTTTTTCATCCTTTTTTTAATGTTTATTTTGCTTTTTTTGATAGCATGATGGCAACTCCTGCTTCTTTTTCTTCTTCTTTTTTTGGATTCCTTTAATGCATAGTAATTTCTTTTCCATCCCCTTTTTTATCTTCTGTATGTCTTTGGGGGGTTTTGTGTGTGTTTTTGCAAGCAACAGATTGTTGAGTTTTGTTTTCTTATCCAATCTGTCACTTGTTTTCATTTTATTGGACTGTTTAATCCATTCACATTTAAAGTTATAAGTGATTTGTATTTTGCCCCATCTGTCTCCAAAATTATTTTTTTCCTCGCCAGTTATGATTTTTCTCATCCATTGTATACATATTATCATATTCCTTTACATATTTTAAATTAGTCTTTTTTTTAAGGTGGCCATGTTTCCACTGGTTCCATTCTCTTCACCCCAATCTCCTCTTTGAATTTGTTACCTTTGCTCCTTAGGGTTTTGTTTATTTATTCTTTTTTTCCTGCCTTTATCTGATTATATGTTTCTTCCTCATCATTCCCCCCACCCCCATTAATTAAATTCCCTCTTCCTCTATTCCCCCTGAGCTAGTCCTGTTCATTTTTAAAATTTTTATTTTGGCATCCCTTTCAAAATAAAATTTTCTCACTCTTTGTATTATACATCTCCTCTTTCTATTTACTTTAGACCCTCATTTCTGATTCATATACTATATAATCACTTTATTTCTCTTTTCTATATTGTTTGTATAATTAAAACTTCCAAGAAATTCATTTTAGTTCTGCCTTCAACTTGCTTTCTAGTTTCCCATTTCAATTTTGCCTCAGTATCAGAATAATGCTAATTATTCCAGGTGTCAAAGAGGATGTTGTCCCAATGCTTGGCTTCTCTATATTTACTCTCTCTTACTCACCTTTTCTTTTTCTACATTTGTCTGGGAATCTTCTCTATGTGTCCTTGCTCCTCCTATACTTTGATTTCTAGCTGCCCCCCACCCAGTCAAGTTCCAACTCCCGTACACCAAAGACAAATAGACTTTTCAGTTACCAAATCTCTCATAGTGGATAGGGAGCCAAGATGGCAGAGTAGGTAGCAACACTGCTAGACTCTCCTAATTGAAACAATTTTAAAATAATTTCTCAAATCTTGTAGTGAAAGTACCAAGAAATAAAAGGTCAGAGTCCAATACTTTTTTAGGCTAAGACAACTTGGGAGGCCAGCAGGAGGATTCTGTGATCCTGGAGTGGGGGCCAACCAGGAGAGTTTGCTGTGATAGCACCAGCAGTGGGACTTGGAGGTGGCCATAAGAGCAATAGTAGAAACTTCCAGAGTTATCAGGAAAGAGCTGGTAAGGGGATCAGTCATCTGGACAGAAAGAAATTACAAGGGACCAACCCTTTGCTGACAATGGTTGAAACTATTGCTGATTGGTAATTTTCTTTCCCTTAAGTAGATTTGGACTGCAGTTTCAGGGCAGAGAGCAGAGCTTGTGATCAATCACAAAAGAGTAAGAGTCCTGGTTATAGTTATATATTTGCAGTTTTATAAGAGAAAGGGACATGGTTATACTTCCAAAGCCATAAAGAGTACTAGTGCTTGCAGCTTCCAGAGACCAAAGGTTCTTCCAGTGTAAAGATGAGTGTTTAGACCAGGAAGTCATGGGTGGCGTTTCCATTTGTCTCACACTATCTTGGAAACATTGAAAATTTATAGACCCTCAGAAATAATTCTTAAAAGAGCAGCAAGAAAAAAATCTGCAGTTTGAGACAATACTTCACTACCCCACAGGTATTCTGAAGCTAAAATATTTGAAAAAAAAATCTTCCAAGGTACAAATTCAGAAGACAAATATGTGAAAGCAATTACAACTAAAGCTTTGAAGAAAAAATACTAATGGGAAACAACTATAGCAAGATTTCCTATAAGAGTTTTAAAAAAATGGTAGAGGGAAAAAAAGGGAAAAGAAATAAGAATAATGTGAGAAAAATTATGAAATGAGAATTAACAGAGGGAAACTAGATGGCTCAGTGTTTTGAGAGCTAGACCTAGAGATAGAATGGCCTGAGTTCAAATCAGGTCTCAGACACTTCCTATCTGTGTGATTCTGGGTAAGTCACTTATTCCCATTGAATAGCCCTTACCACTCCTCTGCTTTGGAACAAATACAAAGTATTGATTCTAAGGCAGAATATAAGGGTTTATAATTGAGATGAATAGAGACAGAGAAAGAGAGAGAAACAGAGAAGTAACAGCTTAGTAAAAGAAGTACAAAAATGATGAATAAAATAACACAAAAAGAGAATTGGACTAATGGTAAGAGAGGAATAAAAATTCATTAAAGAAAAGAATATTCTAAAAAAGAGAATAGGCAAATGGAAAGGAGGTACAAAAATTAACTGATAAAGCCAATGCTCAAATATACAAGGAACTGATTCAAATTTATAAAAATAAGAGTCATTCATTGCCCAATTGATAAATCATCAAGGGATATGAATTGGTAGTTTTCAGAAGAGGAAATTAAAAGCTATCTGTAGTCCTATGAAAAATGCTCTAAATCACTATTGCTTAGAGGAATGCAAATTAAGATACCCATGAATTACCAATTCACACTTATCAGAAATGAAAAATTCTAGAGGTGAACTGAAAAAATAGCACACTAATGAACTATTTCTGGAGTTGAAAACTACTCTAATCAATGCCTGTCCTTTGGCCCAGAAATACCACTTCTACATATGTACATCAAAAAGATGAAAGATGAAAAAGATCAATATGTACAAAAACATTTATACAAACCCTTTTTTGATGGCAAAGAATCACAAAGTTGAGGATATATATCAATTGAAGAATGACAACAATTTGTGGCACATAATTGTGATGAACTACTATTATACTATAAGAAATTATGAGAAGAATAGTTATAAAAATGTAGGGCAAGACCTTTGTGAACTATAAGGATGATATGAGAAAATAAATATTGTTTTTTAGTTTAGAGATAAGAAGTAAAGAAACTGGCTTGAGAAAGAATTGGAGCTTGAAGCAGAGCTGAGAGAGAGTGTCAATTTCAAATGCTGACAGTTTAACTGTTTTTCTGTGACAGTTACTCTCTCTATGTGTGCAGTAGTTGGCAGTTGGTCTCAGGTAGTTGGCAGAGTCACACACAGGGTGAGAGGAGGTAACATCATTGCCTCTCTCTCGCCATCTGAGGGAAAGACCTGAAGGTGATTAGTGTTTTCTTTTATCAACTTGGGAAGCACCATTGACTGTTTATTGCAGTTTTTATAGATTGATTTAACTCTGAGAGGACCAAAGGCCCTGGTCTTTGCTTTGGACTCTGAATCTGCTAAGGCTCAGAGTCCCAACTTGATTCTTGGTGAGACTCAACCAGCTAGTCTTTGTTATTTTTATAACTTAGAGTAGAAGTTAAGAATTATAAGGATAATAGTGGCAGTTTTATTTAGAATAGCAAAAATTTGGATTAGTCAGATCAGGAAGGATTAGTGTAGCCTGTGAAACACTGGAGAAGTGGTTCCTTACGGAACCAGGGAGTTTTATTTGAGTGGAGTTAGAATCCCTTAGAATTAGAAATCCTTTTTTATCCTTATATATTTCAATACATATTTTATTTTTATAATAAGAGTCTCTTTAGCATCCTTGCACCTGGGCCCTGAAGGGAAGTTCATCTACGAGCTTCACTTCACTTTATCACTGAAGATATTTTTGATTACATCTATCAAAAGTATCTGAATAGTTTTGAACCGTTATTTGCATAGTTTACCCCACTTATTTTTACAGAACTGATTGCATATTATTTTTACAGAACTGATACAAAGTGAAGTGAGAAAAAACAGGTCATTGTGCACAATAGCAACAATGTTGTAATAATCAACTGTAAAAGACTTAGCTACTCTGATCAATAAAATGATCCAAGACAATTCCAGAAGACTCAGGATGAAAAAATGCAAACTCCAGAAAGAGAATTAATAAATTCTGAATGCAAATTGAATTATAATTTTCTTGCTTTCTTTATATTTTGCTTTTCCCCCATGTGGTTCATGTAGGAATATGCTTTGCAGATTTCACATGTATACTACACAGAATTTTGCTTGCTTTAGTGGATTGGAGAGGGGAAGAGGAAAGAAGAAAATTTGGAGCTCATAATTTAAAAAAGAATGTTAAAAATAAATAATTTAAAAGAGATACAAAAAATAAATGTCAGGTTTCATCCAATATAAGGTCCTTATCTCCTTTAACACATTAAAAACATTCATTAGTGGAATTTAACCCCCCTTCAAGACATCCTTTATCTCCCTTTTCCATATTTCTCCCTCCACCCACCCATTTCCCTAAAAACTCATCTCTTTCTGAGACCATAAATGTCACATTCCTTTCATTACTAGTCCTTGATTTGAACTTGACACAGCATTCACTCTTCTCTATTCCTCTGCTCTACTTGAACTTTTTCATGTACTCTCCTATGTCATAATGTATTACCAAAAAAAAAAAGGATTTACCTGCAGGGAGTATTTCCTCAGATTCTATCCACAATGTTCTATGTCTGTCTCTACCAGATTTCTGCCTTCATTTCTGTCTTTTTGGGTATCTTTAGAAAGAAATCTCTTACTGGTCTTTCTGTTACTATTTGTTGTTGGTAGTGCTGTCCATATTTATTCATGTATCTTGCAATTCTGTGGTCTGTTGTGTATGAAAAACAAACCATCCCTTCAGTTCTGGTTTTCTTTCTAAAACTGTTTCAATCTTTTCTTTATTATTGAACATTTATCTTTTGTCTTGTATGGTTAAGCTCAAATTTGAAGGATACATCACTCTGGCCTGCATCTAAAGCTCCAATGCTTTTTAGAACATATTATTCCATTCCCTTCTTTTTCTAGTGGGTTTGGAATAGTCTTGCATCGTTCAATTTTTCTTTCTTTTGCATTTGAAAGTCTTTGTACTGATGCCTGCAGAATTTTTGTCTCTTAATTTAATTATTCAATTTAACCATTATATCTTTGAGTATTCAACCTTGATTTTTTTCTGTATGAAATCTGTAAGTTCTTTCAACTGGTATTTCATTTTTCTGAGTAAAAATGTTCTGGTGGTTCTTTTCTTTTATTTCTTTCATTATTGTATTGTCTTCTCTTTCTAGGATACCTATGATCTTTAGGTTGTCTTTACACATACTGTCTTCAAGATATATATACATATATATTTACTTATATACTGAGAATATATTAATATTATTGTTTTTATTCTCTTCCTGTAGATTGTGCTTACTTCTCTATTTATATTCCAATATATTGTTCTTTCTTTTGTTTCTTTACTGAAGCTTACTTTTGCAAATTCAAGTTTTCCTATTCTGCTCATAATTTTTGCTATGCAGCACAAAAATTCTGCTCTCATAATTCTCATTTTTCTTTTAAGTTATACAGGAACAGCATGCTGTGGTTCCATGTTCTGCTAAAATTCTAAAGGGTCTCCTCTGTCATCAAGTGTTTGACTACATTCCTTTATTTTGCAGTATTTATTCATAGATGCTTAAACTTGTTTACTAGGCCAACAGATTATATTTTCTTTTGTTATTTGTTTTCCCTTTGACTTAATTGTTTATATTTAGGGACTTTGAGATTACTTCTTCCTGAAATCTTTGATATTTTCAGCCTTCTCTCTCACACATGTTATTTTCCTTAACACTCACTTCCTGACTCCCTCTTTTCTGATTGTGATTTTCTTGGGGTTTGGATTTCAAAGCATCTTAGCCTTCTCCTACACTGGGCAACTCACAGCCTATGTCTCTGACAGCTGATTTTTTGTGTACTCAGAAATGGACCCAACTGGATGCCATGCTCTTTCCCTCAAGCATGATGGTGGTGGTGAGGAGCAACACAGCTCTCCAGAGTGAGGGCATTTTGGCATGGTAACGTGACCCATTCCACTGATTCCTTAGTTCTCTGGTCCAGCACTGGCAGTTAAGAGCCCACTTACACTGGCAATTTAGAACTTGTTTCCCTGGAACCAGCCATTCAGAGACTTTCAACACTGGTGCTTCCATGTTGCTGCCCTTGGCCAATTTTTGTTCTTGAAAGGCTATTGCTAAATTCTCTGTTAAGAATTGAGAAAACTTCCACAGCCTGGGACTGGTGTCTCTGTGGTACTTGAAAGAGGGAAAAGGGGAGAAGGTAAGTGATTAAGATTTTTGTTTTCTTTATTAAGAATTTCTTTTATTTACAATTACATGTAAAAAAATTAACATTCATTTAAAAACAACTGAGTTCCACATTCTTTCCCTCTTTTCCTTCGCCTTTCCCCTAAAGCAATTTTTTGGTTATAGGATTGATATGTGCAATCATGCAAAATATAAATCCACATTATTCATGGTGTGAAAAAATACAGAAAAAAAACATAGTTAAATAAAGATACCTTAATTTCCATTCAGACTCTATCAGTTCTCTGGAGATGGGTAGTATAATTCATTATGAGTCCTTCCAAATTGTTTTATATCATTGTTTTGTTAAGAATAGCTAAATAATTCACAGTTCATCATCATCACAATATTGCTTTTTCATTGTACAATGTTTTTCTGGTTCAGCTCACTTCATTTTGCACCAATTCATGTAAGACCAGGATTTTCTGGAAGCTTCTTGCTTGTCATTTCTTATAACATAAGAATATTCTATCACAATCACGTAATACAACTTGAACAATGACTGAACAGTCATTTCCCAATTGGTGGGAATCCTCATCAATTTTCAATTATTTGCAATCACAAAAAGAACTTCTATAAATAGTTTTGTACATATAAGTCTTTTCCTCTTTTTTTGTGTTGGTGGTGAGGAAATCTCTTTGGGATTATTTACCTTTATTTTTATCACTTTCGTATTTTTATTAAAAGTGTTGAAATGTTTATTAAAAAAGTAGGACTGTGAAGAGTAATTATAACAAAGAGATAGGTATTGAACTTGTGATTTCATGCCAATGGAGGATTTCTATATGAGGAAATCCCTTCTGCTCATTCTAGTTAACACCTTCTCTATAATTTATATTCTTTTTGAAAATTTAATTTAATTTAATTTTCCCAATTACATGTAAAAACTGTTTTCAAAAATTTTTAAAGAATTTTGAGTCTCAAGTTCTCTCCCTCTCCCCATTCTAGATGTTGAGCAATTTAACAAACATTTTACATGCACAATCATGTAAAACATTTCCCATGTTAATCTTTTTATGGAAGGAAAGTAAAAAAAAATAAGAAACTAAAAAAATATTTCTTTGTTCTGGATGCAAACTCTGTCTGTTCTTTCTCTGAAATTAGATGACATTTTTTTTATCATGAGTCTTTTGGGATTCTTTTGGATCATTGTGTTGCTAAGGATTGCTAAATTGGTCACACATTATTCATTATACAGTATTGCTGTCCCTATGTGCAATGTTCTCTTGGTTCTGTTTACTTCACTTTGCTTCAGTTCTAGTAGGTCTGTCCAGGTTTTTTCTGAGCTCCTCCTGTCTGACATTTCTTTTTATGCTTTCTGAGTCCTGTATTTGAGAGTCAAATTTTCCATTTAGCTCTTGTCTTTTCATCAAGAATGTTTGGAAGTTTTCTATTTCATTGAAAATCCAATTTCCCCTTAAAGAATTATGTCAGTTTTTCAAGGTAAATGATTCTTGGTTGAAATCCTAGCTCCTTTGTGCACTGGAATATCATATTCCAGTCCCACTGATACTATAATGTAGAAACTGCTAAATCATGTCTTATTCTGACTAAGGTTCCATAATATTTAAATTGTTTCTTTTTTTCACTGCTTAGAAAAAATTATCTTTGACATTGGTGTTCTAGAATTTGACTATAATAATCCCGAGTGTTATCTTTTTGGAATCTCTTTCAGGAGGGCATTGATGGATTCTTTCAGTTTCTGTTTTAATCTCTGCTTCAAGAATATCAGGGCAATTTTCCTTGATAACTTCTTAAAAGATGACATCTAACCTCTTTTTTTGGTTATGGCTTTCAGTTGGCCCAGTGATTCTTAGGTTATCTATCCTCAATTTATTTTCTAGGTTTTTCCAATGAAATGTTTCATTTTTTTTCCATTTTTTTCCATTTTTTCATTCTATTGACATTGTTTGATTGTTTCTTGATGTTTCTTGAAGTCATTAGCTTCCACTTACCCCAGTTAAATTTTTAAGGCATTATTTTCTTTTTTAAGCTTTTGTAACTCCCTTTTCATTTTGTCTATTTCTACTTTTCTTTTAAAACCCTTACCTCCTGCTTTAAAATCAATACTGCATATTGATCCCAAGGCAGAAGAGTGGTAAGGACTAGGCAATAAGGGTTAAATTACTTGCTTAGGGTCACACAGCTAGGAATAATAGGAGACTATATTAAATGTTATAACTTCCCATCTCTATATCTCACTTTTATTCCACTGAGCCACCTAGCTTCACCCCAATTCTACTTCCTTTTTTTAAATTTTAAACATTTATTAATATTCATTTTTAACATGGTTACATGATTCATGCTCCTACTTTCCCCTTCACCCCCCTCATATCCTCCACCCATGGCTGATGCACATTTCCACTGGTTTTATCATGTGTCTTTAATCAAGACCTATTTCCATATTGTTGATAGGTGCATTGGTGTGGTAGTTTCAAGTCTACATCCCCAATCATAACTGCCTAAACCCATGTGTTCAAGCATTTGTTTTTCTTATATGTTTCTTCTCCTGCAGTTCTTCCTCTGAATGTGGGTAGTGTTCTTTACCATAAATTCCTCAGAATTGTCCTGGGTCATTGCATTGTTGCTAGTACAGAAGTCCATTACATTCGATTTTACCACAGTATATCAGTCTCTGTGTACAGTGTTCTTCTGCCTCTACTCCTTTAACTTTGCATCAGTTCCTGGAGGTCTTTCCAGTTCACCTGGAACTTCTCCAGTTTGTTATTCCTTTTAGCAAAATAGTATTCCATCACAAGCATATACCATAATTTTTTCAGCCATTCCCCAATTGAAGGACATACCCTCTTTTTCCAGTATTTTGCCACGACAAAAAGCACAGCTATAAATATTTTCGTACAAGTCTGTTTATCTATGATCTCTTTGGGGTGCAAACCCCAAAATGGTATGAATGGATCAAAGGGCAGGCAATCTTTTATAGCCCTTTGAGCATAGTTCCAAATTGCCAGCCAGAATGGCTGGATCAG
>NC_058132.1:358587243-358611604 GCF_016433145.1 Gracilinanus agilis
TTGGTAGGATGTCTCATCATTGTCATTCTCTTCAATGAAATTGTTGATTGTTTTTATGATTTCTTATTTAACTGACTGGTTTTGGAGAATCATATTATTTAATTTCCAATTAGGTTTTGATTTGCCTGTGAAGGTACAATTACTAATTATGATTTTTATTGCATTATGATCTGAAAAGGTTACATTTATTATTTCTGCTCTTTTGCATTTGTTTGCAATGTTTCTATGCCCTATTACATGGTCAATCTTTGTGAATGTAACATGTGCAGCTGAAATAATCGTGTATTCCTTTTTGTCCCAATTTATTTTTTTCCGCATATCCATTAAATCTAATTTTTCTAGGACTTCATTCACCTCTCTTACCTCTTTCTTATTTATTTTTTGGTTTTATTTATCTAGATTTGAAAGAGGAATATTTAGATCTCCCACTATTATGGTTTTACTATCTATTTCCTTCTTAAGCTCTGCCAGTTTCTCCTTTATGAATTTGGACGCTATGCTACTTGGTACATACATATTGAGCAGTGTTATTTCCTCATTGTTTATACTGCCTTTAATCAGGATGTAATAACCTTCCCTGTGTTTTTTAATCATATCTATTTTTACTTTGGCTTTGTCAGAAATCATGATCTCTACTCCTGCCTTCTTTTTCTCATTCAAAGCCCAAAAGATTTTGAGCCAGCCCTTTACCTTAAATCTGTGTATGTCCACTTGCCTCATATGTGTTTCTCATAGACAACATATGGTGGGAATTTGGTTTCTAATCCACTCTGCTATTTGCTTCCATTTTATGTGAGTTCATCCCATTCACACTCAGTGTTATAATTATCAGTTGTGCATTCACTGACATTTTTGTACTCTCCCCTATTCCTAGCCCTTCTTCTTAAACTATTTCCTTTTAAACCAGTGGTTTGCTATTAACCTGGTATCCCTTATCCCCTCCCTTGATTGACTTCCCTTTCTACCCCCTTCCTTGTTATTCCCCTATTTTTGTTTTTGAATGCCTAATAAATTCCCTCCCCCTTCTTCTCTCCTCCCTTTTTTGACCTCTCCACTCCCCTGCTCCAGTTGGTTTATCCCTTCTGACTTTCTCAGTAGGGTTAGATAGAGTTTTATATACCAATGGATAGTATAGCTACTCTTCCCTCTCCAAGTTGATTACACTGAGAGTAAGGTTTAAAAATTACCTCTTGATGCTCTCTTCCTCTCCTTCTTATAATAGTATTTATCCCCTCCCCATCCCATGCCCTCTTTGTGTGTTATAGAATATCCTATTTTTCTTATTCTCTCAAGGTTCTCCTGGTGTCCCCCCCCATTCACCCTCCACTTTCCCACCCCCCATATCATCTTAGACTATTCAGCGCTCCACCCTCTCCCCATAAATCATTCTTCTGACCATTATAATAGTGAATACTTAATAGTGAATAGAGTTCACTATAGAGAATTATACATAGCATTTCTCCACATAGGAATACAGATAATTAGATCTTACTGAGGCCCTTAAAAAGGCAAATTTAAAAAATTATGAGTTTTCTTTCTTTCCCCTCTGTTTCTTATTTACCTTTTCATGTTTCACTTTTTGTGGTTGGATATCAAACTTTCCATTTAGTCCTGGTCTTTTCTGTGCAAATACTTGGAAATCTTCAATTTTGTTGAATGCCCATACTTTCCCCTGGAAGTATATAGTCAGTTTTGATGGGTCGGTGATCCTTGGTTGCAGGCCCAGCTCTCTTGCCTTTCTGAATATCATATTCCAAGCTTTGCGGTCTTTTAGAGTGGAGGCTGCCAGATCTTGTGTGATCCTGATTGGTGGTCCTTGATATTTGAATTGTCTTTTTCTGGCTTCTTGTAAGATTTTTTTCTTTTACTTGAAAGCTCTTGAATTTGGATATTATATTCCTGGGCATTGTCTTTTCTGGGTCTAGTGTAGAGGGTGATCTATGGATCCTTTCAATGTCTATATTGCCCTCTTGTTGTAGAACTTCAGGGCAATTTTGCTGAATAATTTCTTTTAGTATGGAGTCCAAATTTCTATTAATTTCTCCCTTTTCAGGGAGACCTATGATTCTCAAATTGTCTCTTCTAGACTGGTTTTTTGGTCTGTCACTTTCTCATTGAGATATTTTATGTTTCCTTCTATTTTTTTCAGTCTTTTGACTTTGTTTTATTTGTTCTTGTGTCTTGAGAGATCATTATCTTCTAATTGTTCAATTCTAGCCTTTAAGGGTTGGTTTGAGGCTATAATCTTTTGGTTTTCCTTTTCAATCTGGTCATTTCTGGTCTTCAGTTGACTTGCCTCACTTTCCAATTGTGAAATTCTGCCTTTTAAACCGTTATTTTCTTGCTTGATTTCCTTTTGGGCTACTTCCCATTTCTCTGTCCAAATCTTTTCCAACTTTCTCGTCATCTCAGTTTTGAACATTTCAAGAGCTTATGACCAGTTTTCATTATCTTGGGAGGGTTCGGATGTGATTGCTTGTTTTTTCTCCTCTTCTGATTGCTCGGTTGTCTGGATTTTCTCTGTGTAAAAGTTGTCGAGTGTTAAAGATTTCTTCTTCTTGTTGTTAATCTTTCTCTCTCTCTTCTGGACGTCCTGATTCTGGGTAGCCATTGTTATACCAGCCCCTCCTCAGCTTTAACCTTGCGCTCAGGGTCTGTCTGTGTTCTTTTGGCTCCTGAGGTCTGAGGTCTGGTTTTTTCCAAAGTCAAGCCCCCTGGTGCACCCTCTTGCTTGATCCTCTGCAGGAGGTTCCTTTACAAGTCTCAGGGTGCTGCTTCCACAGTCGTATACCCATCTGCACTGGTTCCCCACTCAGGGTTTCAGAGCCTTTGCTCCCGCCTGTGTCTGCCTCCACCTGCGTCTCCACCCATGCCTGTGCTCCATGTCCTCGCTCAGAGTCCATGTGCGTTCTTTAGCTTTTTGGGGTCCTAAATCTTGCTGCTCTCAGGAACAGGCCCCGGAGTTGCCAATGACTCAATGGGTGCCCCAAACTTGCTCTATTTCTTTTGACCTGGCTTCGGCGTTGTAGGTGGTGTGTGTGGGGGGAGGGGTGGTTGCTCAGCCCGCAATTTAATGAGAGCTGTTTCACCCCTTTATAGCATGGAAATGCCCCGATTCCACGTACCTTCCATGTTGCACCTTGTTGTGGGGTCCCTCCATTCGACTGGGTTTGTTTTTATGTCTCCTTGAGAAGTCCTATATGTTTTGGTCAGGAAAGGTTAAGAGCTGCTTTTTACTCTGCCGCCATCTTAACCTGGAACTTAAGAGGAAATTCCCCCCAATTCTACTTCTTAAAAAATTCTTTTCCTCAGTGAATTTTTGTACTTCTTGTTCCACTTGGCCAATTCTGCTTTTTAATAAGTTATTCTCATCAGTGGATTTTCATGTCTATTTTACCAATTGGTCTATTGTGTGTTTTAAGGTGTTATTCTCTGAAGTATTTTTGTGCTTTACCAAGCTACTGACTCTTTTTTTCATAATTTTTCTGAATCACTCATTTCTTTTCCCAATTTTCTTCTTCTTCTCTTATTTTATTTTTAAAATCCCTTTGAGCTTCTCCATTAATTCTTCTGGGGTTTGAGGCCAATTCTTATTTTTCTTGGAGTCTTTGGATGTGGATGCAGCAACACTTATTTTGTTGTCTTATTAACAGTTTGTGTTTTTGGTTTTCCTTGTCACCAAAATAACTTTCTATGATGAGTTTCCTTTTTTGTTGTTTCTTATTTTTCTAGTCTTTGTCTTTTCTTTTAACTTAAGAAAAAAACCTCGTTAAAGTTGGTCTCTGTTCTTGTGGTGAAAGAAGCTTGTTCTAAATTTAAGGCTTTTTGTACAACTGCCTTCAGAGGTACCTCTGAGGATCTATCTACTTTAAGTTCTTCCAAGGTAGTGTGATATAAGGAGAGTTGTGTTTAATACTCTCCTGGTCTCTGCTACGAACCACAAGTACTCTTTTTTGCCTTGAAATGGTGAGCAAGGTTCCCTGATCCTTTGTGATTGCTAATTGTGGCATGTGCTAGTATTCCTACTCACCTTGAGATTATAACCTAGGACTTGTAACTTGGATCTGAATAAGGGCAATATGACAAGTCTGGAATGCAAACCCAGAACAGGGACTCCTTTAACCTCCTTCTGAACAGTTTTCTGAACTGCCCTATTTTCTGTGGTTGAGAGCTATGGAAGCCTTTGTTGCTAATTCAACTGCCCTCAAGGCCTATTGCCATGAGGAGGCCTGCCTTGGCATGCTGTTTAGTTCTCACTCTCACATCAATGCAATAGATCTTTTATTCTGGCCTTCTAAGTTATTTGGGGTTGAAAAATTACTTCACCTTGCCTTTTTGTGAATTATGCAGCTCCATAATTTGTTCTCAGGTGTTATAACATAGTTGTTTGGAGAGTAATTTGGTAGAGATCAGATATGACTCTGTTCCTTTTCTGACATCTTGGCTCTGCCCCCAAAAGGGGGAAGTTTTAATGGAAGCATTGTTACCACGGGAGGTTGGAAAGATGTTCTCAGTGAGCTTATGGTCACTGAGCATCAGTTTCTCAGGAGATTTTCATGGGGAAGGGCTTAACTTTTGAAGGGGTCCTAGATGTCCTACATCATAGAAACAGCTAAAATTGCTTTATGTTTGGCACAAAATTTCTGATTTGAATAGGTTTGGGCTATCACGAGGATCAGATAAAATGTTTTGTCTTCCATCTTGATAATCACTTTAACCAGAATCTTCTGTCATATGCTATTTTATATTTTATTTTGTGGAGAAATTAACCATTTATTTATGACTTGCATGGTAACTATAACTTAATCAGAAAATTACATTAACCATTCTTGGTAATAAGATGTTTACAATAAAAAGAGATTTGGAGGATCAAGAACTAAGGATATCAGTGAAACAATTTTTCTCCTTAGAGAGATCATTAAAATTCCTACTATTTGATAGAAAGTATAGTATATAATCAATAAGCTCAATACTAGAATTGGAGTCAGGGTTAAACCTGGAGATAAATTATCTCTCTAATACTTACTATTTTTTAAACCCTTACCTTCCATCTTGGAGTCAGTACTGTGTATTGGCTCCAAGGCAGAAGAGTGGTAAGGGTAGGCAATGGGGGTCAAGTGACTTGCCCAGGGTCACATAGCTGGGAAGTGTTTAAGGCCAGATTTGAACCTAGGACCTCCCGTCTCTAGGCCTGGCTCTCAATCCACTGAGCTACCCAGTTGGCCCCAATACTTACTATTTTTGCATCTATGGGCCAGTCAATCTTTATCAACCTCAGTTTCTTCATCTATAAAATGAAGAATAAGAATATTTCTAGTACCTTCTTTAAGTGGCTATTATCATGGTCAAATAAGATAATAGAGGTAAGGTGCTGTGCAGACTTTAAATTATTATGTAAATGTCAGTTATGATCATAGAGATTTGTACTCATATAAAATGACATTTCTTTACTATAAATAAATTATGCATTGATGAACAGAAGAGTTAAAATATATGAGCAGAAACATTATGAAAGACAACTTATAAGAGAAGACTCTAGGATCTTCATAAATGGAGGGGGGAGGCATTGGCAAGAGGCCTTTCAGTTCTTTTTTTTATTTGATCTTGAAAATTTGATTGTATGCCCTAATAGAGCTTAAATATCCATAGTTTGGTGTCAATACCTTGTTTTTATGTTTTCTGAGATTTGGCTCAAAAATAACATTGCAACAAAGGAAAAGAGAATTATTATTTCATGTTTATATCTTATAAGATTTTGCTTTCCTTGAAGAATAAGAAATGAGATGGGGATAGATTAGTCTATTGTTCTCTCAATCAAAATAGAACTCAAAAACATGAAATTAAACAAGAATCATGAAAGAAACCATAGTCACCATAAGGGGATAGATCCATGCAATGTTTTCCCCTCATTATTTGTCATCAAATTAATGGGTTTCATATGATATATGCCTGCACAACAAAATGAAAATATAAAATGAATATTTTTTCATGGCTTCCAACATATGGTACTGAAGCATTTATTCATTTATGTTAATGAATTCATTTAGGTCATATTCACTTCTCCTTAGTGATATCCCTAGCTATGTGGTATTTACCTCTTTGAATGTTCTTTTTCTCTTTCAATGCTTTTAGATGGAAATCTTTCTATAATGCATTAAAATTGTCCCTGCTCTATTATGAAACTTTAGTGTATTCTTGCAGACGTCTGGTCATTATTGTTAAAGAGTACTGCATCCTAAATAATAGCAATGATCTGAAATACTGTAATGATTATTAAATAGCAATTTAATGATGAGGTGGAAGATGATGATGGCAGTGAAGCCAGCCCCTTTGGAACCAGAAGACCTGGTTTACATGTTGCCTCTGAAAATTAGTGACTATGTGAACTTGAGCAAATCATTGAATGTCCCTAAGTCTTTATTTCCATCTTTAAAGTGAAGGGGTTGAAGGTGGACCCAAGAAGGTAGAGAAGGTACACAGACTCACTTGATCTCCACCAAATAATTTGGAAATAATATCAGAAAAAGAATTCTGGGGGCAGATAGATGGCTCAGTGGAAAGAACACCAGCCTTGGAGATAGGAGGTTTTTGATTTAAATCTGGCATCAGACATAGTCGTATGAACCTGGGCAAGTCACTTACACCAATTCCCTATCCCATACCACTTCTCTGCCTTGAAACTGATGCTCACTATCGGTTCTAAGTCAGAAGGTAAGAGTAATAAAAACAAAATCTGGAGAGGCAGAACCCACAAAAGTATAGCATTAAACCATTCATAACCATTCATTAAACTATAAAGCAACTTAGAAGATTGACAAGAAGGGTCTCTTGTACCTGTTTGGGAATAGAGGATAGAGCAGTGTGCCAAGGCAGTCCCAGTATCAGCAAGTCAGCACAAGCCTTGGGGGTGACTGATTCAGTGACATCTGGAGCTTTCAGCCACAGACAGTAAGTGGCTGGACAGCTACTCAGAAAGAAATTACAGGATTCCCTTTTGCTGGCTCTAGGTGCATGACTCTATGGCATTGCCCATACTCAGAGTTATGTTGTGGTCCCAGATGAGAGTCCTAGGGTAAAAAAAGAGCATTGACACACAGCAGTGCTTGCAGCTATAGTCACAGTTACAGGTGGAAAAGAATGCTTGTTGTTGCTCACAGACAGGAGAACAGGCTTGGAGAGTATTAAACATGCCCCTACTCAGATCGTATCACTTTGGAAGAATTGAAAACTATTGATGTCCAGAGCTAACTGAGCAAAGAATCTGAAGCTTGGAACAGTGGCCCCCTTCACTATACGAATGGAGCCTATCTGTAACATATTTTTAAGCTAAAAGACAAGAAAAAATGAGCAAACAAAAAAAAAAGAAACAATATAGAGAGTTATTTTGGTGACAGAGAAAAGCAAGACATAAATCCAGAAGAAGATAACTCAATACTACTACAGTCAAAGGCTCAAATTAAAATATGAACTGGTCTCAAGAACAGAAATATTTATAGGAGGGACTCAAAGAAAATTTAAAATGAGAAATAGAAGAAAAATGGTCAAAAAATATAATGCAGGAAAATTATGAAAAAAGTCAACAGCTTGGTATAAAGGAGGCACAAAAAATACTGAAGAAAATAATACCTTGGGGATGCTAGGTGACTCAGTGGATTGAGAGCCAGATCTAGAAGAGAGGGATCCTGACAGAATATTTCATTCCCCAATTAATAAATAGTCAAAGGATATAAACAGGCAGTTCTCAAACAAAGTAATTAAAACTATCTTTAGTCATGTGAAAAATGCTCTAATCACTATAGAGAAATGCAAATTAAAACAATTCCAAGGTACTCTATACCTACCAGACTGCTTATTATGACAGAATAGGAAAAATGACAAAACTTAGAGGGAATGTGGGAAAATTGGGACAGTATTGTACTATTGGAGTTGTCAACTGATTCAACCATTCTGGAAGGCAATTTGGATCTATGCTCAAAGATTTATAAAATCATATATACCCTTTGACCCAGCTATTACTAGTTTGTATCCCGAAGAGATAAAAAAGGAAAAGGACATAAATGTACAAAAATGTTTGTAGCATCTCTTTTTGTGGTAGTTAAGAATTAGAAAGTGAAGGGATACTGATCAATGGGGGATGCCTGAGTAAACTGTGGCATATGAGTGTAATAAAATACTATTGTGCTATAAGAAGTGATCATCAGAAGGATTTCAAAAAAGACCTGGAAAGACTTACATGAACTGATGCAGAGTGAAGTAAGCACATCTAGGAGAACACTACACACAGTAACAACAATTATTGCATGATAATCATATATGAAAGATCATATCTAAACTGAACTTTGAAGCAAACTAAAAGTCACAAAACACAGAAATGAGGAGAGAATCTATTCCAGTCACAGAAGGCATCTGTGAAGTATGAAATGTGAAGTCATGGAGATAATAGATGATGAGTTAAGGAAACTGAGATTAGGACAATTTATCTAGGGTATATGTAGTGTTCTCAGAGTAACTCCATTCCCAACTAGCCTTACGTCCTGGGGACAGGTAATGCAGGTTAAAGGTATTTTGTGAGTCAAACTTCAGAAACTATAGTTCATGAGCTTCTACTGTATTTGCTCTTCAAAAATAAGCCAGAAGACCCAAGTTAAAGCAAAAGCATTTACTGGGATAGAATTAAAAGGAGATTTAAAATAGTATGCCCTCTTCACTCAATAAGTTTAAGTTTCATTGGCCCATAAATATTCATATAACCATTGGGGAAAGTAGCCAAGTACAGAAATATGTATGATGGAACATGCAAGGAACAAATGTAGAAGGGCAACTCGTGCCTCCAACACCACAGGGCCACTGCTATATTCTCAAACCTGCTTCTCTTTGGTCTGACCATGTTGGCTGGGTGCTTAACTTGCCTTACTGTGGCTTCTCCCTTGAGGGCAAAGTTCTTTACCAGTTGGCTATGGTCATATATAGCTGGTTATAATTTCTGAAATTTCCAACTTCTATCCAGGCCAAAATCCTTGGGTAAAGCACTGCTAGATTCTTTAAGAAAGAAGCAAAACTCTTGTACTAAGACACTTCAAGAAGTCTCTTCAATTCTCCTCCTTTGGACTGTTAGCTGTGAAACCTGTCATCTCTCAAGCAGTAGGATATCCACTTCAGATACAAAGCTGGCTCTCTTCAAACCTCTTCTTCACAGAATATTAGGGATCAAGAAGTAATACTTCTCAGTCTGGGTACTAGGACATGTCTTCTAATTCTGTGTGCTTTTGCCCTAAGATGGCATTGCCAATGGGGTGAGGTGAAGAGAAAGATACATCCCCCCTACTCACACTGCAAGGAACCCAGGAGAATGCTCAAGAAGAAAGAAATGCTCAAGAAAGAACTCAAGAGCTGAATTTATCTACTTGTTAAAGGTAAACATCTTAACTCTCTCAGAAAGCCAGTTTCTCTTATTTTAAACCATTAGTCTCTCTTATTTGTCTATGTTAATGACTGAACAGAGAAAAAGACATTTAAGAAATCCACATTTAGAAGTGAGGACCTTGTTTCAGGGCAGCTAGTTGGCATAATGGATCGAGTGCTGGACTCCTGAGTTCAAATCCAACCCCAGATACTACCTTTGTGATCCTGGGCAAGTCACTGAACCCTGTTTGCCTCAGTTTCCACATATGCAAAATGAGCTGGAGAAGGAAATAGCAAAACACACCAGTATCTTTGCCAAGAAAACTTCAAAGGAGGTCACAAGGAATCAGAGACAAATGAAACAATTGAACAACAATAATCTTTGTCTCAATAAAACCTCAATTGCTTTTCCTCACTCTTTCACATGCAATTTTCCTTTTGTTTGGTCATTTCAGTCATGACCAACTCTTTAGGGATCCCACAGGAGTAAATTTTCATGTCCTTCTCCAGCTCAGTTTACAGAGGAAAAACTGAGGCAAACAGGATTCAGTCACTTTCCCAGGGTCACATAGCAGTGTCTAAAGCCAGATTTGAAAGCAAGAAGATCTTTCTTTTATATGCAACCTCAGCCATTCAAGATCTGAATTCCTTTCAACTGAATATGGGCCACTAATGGTTGAAAACTTGTAATTTCATCAAGTGGATTAAAGAGATTCAATTGATCAGAGTCCTCTTGATCAACCATTTCCCCCATTGAAAAATAAATTTCATACCAGGAAACAAGCTCAACCTCTTCCAATTCAAGAGAAGTTAGTTGTCCTTACTGCTCTTGGAAGAACCTGTGCTCACTGTAAGATATCAAATACTGCTAAAACTATGTAGAATAAGCAGAAAGGATGGGAGGAAAAAGGGGACATTTAGACATTTGTTTGATTAAGGATTATGATTCTTGGTTTGAAAAATGTAAGTTTTCTTTGATAGAAGGAAGAGACCCAGCCTGACAGATGGCATGATTTCAAAGCAATTGTGTCTCAGAGAGGAGTCATGGAGAGTGAATGGGGAAGGAAAAGGCTCAGCCTCTCTGCAGTTTCTACTGGCAAGGGGAAGAATTGAGCATTTGAGGAGGGAAAAACAGAGTAATATAGATTGTTAAACCTGAAACCTTATTTTACACACAATTCTAAGTCATTAGGTCTCACCATGAGGATCTGAGACTGCCATTCCTAAATATCAATGGGCTTTGTGAAAACTATATGCGCATTTCTGAAGTCTTTTTTGACTTACTTCCAGGTTCATGTTTGGTTCTTAATTAAAGAAATCTTTGGAAGCTTGAGCACTAGGTAAGTAGGTTGTTATTGTAGTTATCTTAAGAGGACAATTGCAGTTTCTGATATTGCCAGAAAATTATTTATGTCAAATTATTCCAACCCTTACTAAATGTACCATCATTATATGGGAGGCCACCACCACCTATTTCATTGTACTTGCCAAATATTCAATCACTTACTAGTCTGGGTTCTCTGACAACTATAATAGCAAACGACAGTCCATTAAACCAGACTTCTGTCCTAATTCATCCCTTTTCTTGAA
The DNA here is from genome assembly GCF_016433145.1 of Gracilinanus agilis. Lineage (NCBI taxonomy): Eukaryota > Metazoa > Chordata > Mammalia > Didelphimorphia > Didelphidae > Gracilinanus > Gracilinanus agilis. Next base: position 358,598,236 of record NC_058132.1, read on the forward strand.
GTCAAGGTCCCCAAGGTGTACTAGCTTAAGGGGAGCTGCTGAAAATCAATGCAAATCCAAGTTTCTTTAGTAACACATATTTGGTTCAAAAGAATATCATAGCTCAAAAGCATTTTGAAGAGTAGCAGTAGAAGTAAGTTGCTTGGCCACTTTTATGAAAGGAATATCCATCTCTGAAATTAGGCTTAAAAGTGAGTAATCCTCTCATAGCCTTTTACAATATTAAGACATTAATACCAAGGAATGCTACATTGGTTTTCTTCTCATATTACAAATTTAACAAGCACAAATCTGCCAATCTTGGACACCTAAAATATTATTAGTATACCATTAGAACTAGTGTCAGATATATTTTTTTAAGTGTGGAATTCAGAACCAACATGCTTTAGTAGAATACAACTACTGCTGGGAATATGGAAACTCAAGTTTTATCTTAAATTATAAAGCTTAATGGCCCTGTAGCTTCAGAGAATTAAAAATCTCCCTGAGACTCAGTTTTCTTTCCCTGAAATAGACAAACATACTATCTACCTTATTTTATATACAAGAACATTATAATCATAGTACAAACTACATAGTACAAATAATAGCACAAACTAAAACATGTCATGAGTTTTAAGAAGTTAGAAGGTTGGCAAATGTGAGCTAACAATCTAAAACTGGAAGTGACCTTGGAGATCTATTTTTTCCAGGGTTTCTTAAACTTTTGGGGTTATGGAACCATTTAGAAATCTGGTGATAGCTATGGACCACTTCTCAGAGTGATTTTGTTAGATGCATCAAATAAAACACAAAGGATCACATGCAAAAGAAATTATTATATGGAAATATAGCATATGTTATATATATATATATATATGTATATATATATATATATATATACAAGTTTACAGATTCCATGTGTTGTGAGGAGGATTACTTAGTTATTATTTAGGGGACCTAACAGGAAGGGCTGGAGAATTCCAAATGGAATGGGGAAGCAGGAAGTAGGCTTGCTTTCTCTTGAGATGGACTCCATGGTGGTTGGACAAGCTTTAACTGACCCTGGGAGACATCAGAACTAGTGAAGTTGTACCCTGATTCACAGAGATCCTGGAGAGTGGTGAAGGTTGACAGCAGAAGACATCAACCCTGCAAGGCAAAACTGAGTAGGGAAGTGGCCTATGATCTGGTGGACAGCTTGCAGACTTCACTCCCTACCTGGCTACTTTGGATCATCAGTTCTGGAGGAGTTGGTTTCTGGCATCCTGAAAACATCCCTGGAATAGTTGTGAGATCTCAAGTTCAAGCCCTCTTCCTCAGGTCCTTAGCCAAGCTGTTGGCTAAGGAACTTACCCCTTTTGCTTCCAGTCCTGGGTTGTTAGTTATAGTTTACCTTACCCCCTTTCCAATCCCCTCATATTATAATTAAACTGATTCCCTGTGTGTTTTTAGTAATTCAATATCCTCATTTTGTATATGTAATAATCTGAAGTTATTCCAGGCTGGGCAGGGCTGACTGACAGTTGTACAGGCTTAACTGCCATTTCAGTCAAAGGTCATTCCCTTATAGTTAAACCTGGTTCCCTGAAGTCTTTCCCATTGTCCCTTCCTGTCTCCTATCCACCCCACTGAGCCCACATTTAATATTTAAGTCACCTTCCCTGGTTTTCCCCATAATACATGTTAAAGAAAGAATTTATAAAAGACCAACTAAATGTTTCGCATCAGTTGGCATATCTAGTCCTTCTAGTATTAAAAATCCCTGATGTTGGGGCAGCTGGGTAGCTCAGTGGAGTGAAAGTCAGGCCTAGAGACAGGAGGTCCTAGGTTCAAACCCGGCCTCAGCCACTTCCCAGCTGTGTGACCCTGGGCAAGTCACTTGACCCCCATTGCCCACCCTTACCACTCTTCCACCTATGAGACAATACACTGAAATTAAGGGTTTAAAAAAATCCCTGATGTTACTTGAAACCTTTTATTTTAATATTGAAGAACCTGAGGAGGCCAAGAAGATTAAGAGATGAGCTCAAGGTGACACACAGTCACCATCAGAATTGGAATTTGAGCCCCAAATCCTCTGACTCTGAAATTCCTATTTGGGTTCTTTTGTTTGTTTATGTACAACAATCAAGACATTCCTTTTCTTGCTCTAAAGGGCCTTCTGGCATTGCACACTTTTGACAATAGGAGAGGTGAGTTCTCCTAGTCTTCATTCTGATAGTGGAGGCAAAAATGAGTAGGATGACCATTTCTACTTGATTGCAGAACAAAGAAAGAAAAAATAAGAAGAAATTAAAATTCAGCCTTCCTCTCCATCTACTTAAAATGTAGCTCAGATTACTTCATTAATAAAGGGACAGGAATCAGAGGAAGTAACTCTCCTTGCATTCAACCTCATAACCAATTCCAAGGAGTCTCTACAAAGAAACATACAAAAGCAAGGGTATATAAGGTCCAGAAGCTAGAAGAGGCAGAAGTAATAGGCACACAGATCTGTCCCTATTAACCTATTATCCTCATATCATTTCCCCCACACCACCTCTCACCCCCTGAATTGGATAATTCATTACAAAGAATCTGTAAAGTGAAAATACAGTGCCTACCTATCTTCCAAATTAAAAACTACTTGAGGGGAAAGACTGTACCTTATTTATCTTTGCATTTTTTAGGTACCTAGGATAGAACTTTATTTAATAAACTGGATTTAAGAAGAGGCAGTATGCCATGTTGGTTAAGAGGCTGGTTTTCTGAGCAATTAGGTAGCATGGTGATAAAGAATCAAGCAGAAAAAAGTGCCAACTAGAAGGAAGAGGAGGAGGACCAAGAAGAGAAGGAGGAAGAGGATGAACAACAACAAGAAGAAGACGACCAAAAGAACAAGAATAAGAAGAAAAGAATTCTGGCACATAGTGGATATGTAACTACTTAAATTAAATTAAATCAATTATATCCTGACCTGGCTACTCAAAAAGTACATAATTATTTTCAGTAGGAGTAAACTTTATGGTACTGTTATCTATTGTCTTAGTGAGTTTTCCCACTCAGGAATTCTTGCCCTAAAGAAATCAAAGTTTCCAATCAAAATGTGCCAGACATTTGGATAGGCACTGAGGATACTAATAAAAAAATTAAATAGTCCATGCCCTCAAGAAAAGTACATTCTTACTCATGAGTAAGCTTATAAAGAGTGCAAAAGAGTGTTTTATTAAATATTGAATGAATGAGTTGGAATTTAGCTATTGGGTTCTTTTTCTTTGTTCTGTTTATTCCTGGGGTTTCTTGGCCCTGATTTGTGGTTTTGTTGGTGCAGAGCAAACCTGGTGATGAAAATCTCTAACCAAGCAGATCAGTAACTATTCTGCAATTTAAATTCTCAGAGCTAGTTTGCTGAGTTATGCTGAGATTGGATAACCTGATCATTATAAATCTGAGATTGTACTTCAACTCAAATCTTCCTGCCAGCTCCTCTTCCACTACAGCACACTGTTTCTCAGGGTTATTTTTATTTTTAAAAAATTGGATGATAATTTTTTTCTTTTTATAAGGATTATTTATTTATTTATTTAGTCAATAAGAATTGACAAAGCAATTACTATTTGGCAGGTATGGTGCCAAGCTCTGATACAATCATTGTTTTCAAGCAGCTTACATTCTTTTTTTTTTTTAACCCTTACCTTTTGTCTTGGAGTCAATACTATGTATTGGCTCCAAGGCAGAAGAGTGGTAAGGGTAGGCAATGGGGGTCAAGTGGCTTGCCCAGAGTCACACAGCTGGGGAGTGTCTAAGGCCAGATTTGAACCTAGGAGCTCCCATCTCTAGACCTGGCTCTCAATCCACTGAGCTACCCAGCTGCCCCTGCAGCTTACATTCTAAAAGGGAAGACAAGAAATTCTATACCCAAAAGATACACACACACACACACACACACACACACACACACACACACACAGAGTATAAGTGGAAGGTAATCTCTGAAGGAAGGTACCTCCAGTTATGGGATGAGTGGTTTGGGGACATGTGAATCTATAGTCTTATTTTGCCTCAAGTTATGTGGATCTGTCTGTTTCTTTAACTGATTGCTATGTCTTTTAGTCAGACATATGAAAGTAGATATAATTTTTCTCTTTCCCCCTTCACCTGTAGAGTAGACTTTTAAACCTGCTTCCCACACCCCTCAGTCACAAATATAGAATAAAGAAGTATGTCAAAGAAACAGTCAGCTCACATTATGCCTCTATTGACCTCCCTTGGAAGTCTCCTGCCTAGCAAACTTCAGTCACTCCTGGCAAGGTGAAGATTTGGCTTTTAAGCACGTCTTTTGCTTTGGGAAGATTTGTGAAGATTTATGAAGCACAGACCCACAGAAAATGTCTTATTTTGTACAAATTTGTTTACAGGGATGCCTTTTCAGCTTCCGATTTCAATTTTGCTCGAAGCTCCAGATATCAATAAACTCCACACTCAAAGTTCAATCGAAGGAAGCACTAGTGAGCATGTGAGCATGACTGTCCTGTTGGCAAAATGACATTATCTCCTTGAGGCTATAAGACTGCAGATGAAATAGGGATCGAATACCAAGCTAGCAGTATATTTGTCTGGCTGACAAGCTGAAAAGGGTAAGAATATATCACATGGGCAAGGGAAGATGGTCAATTGTATGACATGACTTACAAGGCTCTCTTCAGACTCTAATACCTATCTAAATATATTCATGTTGTTAATACCCTATAGATGACTGGATTGACAATGACTATAGCCCCATTCCTGATTCAGTTTATTGGTCATGGACTGCTTAACATGAATTTACCAATCTAATCACATCAGACCATTTAATCTACCAAGTATATTCCTAATGTCACATTTTTGTTCATGCTGTTCCCACAGCCTATAAATCTTTACCTCCATTCCCCACAAGAATGTACACAAGAAATTTGTCCAATCAGCAACAAGAACCACTGAGGCAGACCACTGAACCAACAGCTACTTATTAAAGAGATCTGACCCGCTTTAATTAAAGGATGTGAGATCTTCACAATCTGAGATCCCTCTTTGCACCAGAGATCAGGAATTATAACCCTTAATTCCTATATGAGACAGTACAAGATACAAAATTTCATTAGTAGATTCATGGTCACATAAATGGTTATAGCGTAACAGGTCAATCGATGCCAAACCAAAGTTGGGTAATGGGTAAGCAGGTAGAATGCCATCCAATGATAGGCAATGGGGGGGATGATAAAGGTCCTAAAATAAATAGGAGACTTTCCATAGGGATTTTCCATCCTATAAGAATATCATCATCACACAGTATTTAGATGCTTAGGTTTAGAATGGAGGCCTTTGGCTCAGGGTGGGAGGCCAGAAGGTTTTTTACTCATAAGGTCAACTAGGTGGAGACTCTCTAGTCAGTTGCTTTGTACTTATGACTCAGTATAAAATCTAATCACCTACCAACTATAGCTAAAAAGTTTAATATAAGAAGGAATCTATTAAACCTGATTTAGGGATACTATAATACTCATAGTTGATTAATCTTAACTAAGTGTATTAGTAGGTAAGAATAAAAGAAATATAATAGCTGTAATTTCTCCCTCTATGGAATCATTTTAACTTGAATGATACTGATTGGAAATAGGGTAGAGATCAAAATTATTTCATTTCCCACAATCTCTAGTCAAAAACCTTGAGAGGCATCTCATTACTTTTAGGACAAACTGCTTCACTACTTTTTAACTACTTTTCATTCTGAATTCAATATAGCTTTGTGAAATATTTACACAATGTTGCTCTTATACACTATACTCCAATCGAACTGGTCATCTTGATATTCCTTAGGTCTTAGACATTCCATTTCCCATTCTTTTACCTTTTCATTGACTATATTTCCCATGCACAAAATTCTTTCCTTCCTCATTCCCTCAGATACTGTCTATGTTTCTACCTCTGTTGTATTAGAAGCAACTGGATGACATAATAGATGGAGCTTTGGGTCTAGAGTCAGGAAAACTGAGTTCAAATCCTTCCACCACTAGTTGCGTAACCCTGGGCAAGTCACTTAATTGGTTTACCTCAATTTCTTCAATTATAAAATGGGGATAGTAATATCACCTACATTACAAGGTTGTTGTGAGGATCAAATAAGATAATATGTGTAAAGTACTTAACATAGTGGCTGGCACATAGTAGGTGTTATATAAATGTTTATTCTCTTCTCCGTTTGGCAATTCTTAACAGAGATGCAACAGACAAGGTTAACACTTTGTGAGCTTCAGGAGTTCAGAAAAAAAAAAAAAAACAAGATATCCAGCAACTGGCAGGAAGCTAGGTGGTACAATGGATAGAGTGCCAAACCTGGGGCACCCTGAGTTCAAATCTAGCCTCAGACACTTACTAGCTCTGTGACCCTGGACAAGTCACTCAACATGTTTGCCTCAGTTTCCTCATCTGTAAAATGAGCTGCAAAGGAAATGGCTAAGCACTCCAGTATCTTTGCCAAGAAAATTCCAAATGGAGTCATGGAGTGTCAGACACAAATGAAATGGCAGAACAATAATACAGTAATGGAGTCTGTAGCAAAATCTGCCAGTAGCCATAGCAGCTGAATTCAGTGAGAAACTCAATCTGCACAGTGACAGGTTTAACTCATCTTAGTCATGAATTATCCTAGCAACTGAAAGTGAGTCAGCCATCAATTTTGCCACATCCAGAAGTCAGTTTGGTGGTAGAGATATTTGGTAGTTGCCATTTTAAGTTAGAATCCAATCTCCCAGTGACAAGAGATAGTATGTAGAGGGAACAACGGGTACAGGGAGCAGAGCCTGGAGGAAGTTTCTAATTCTATCCTCAGTATGTTTTCTCAATAAATATGCCTCTATAAAAAGAAATTGGCCTTAATTAGTTAAATGATATTGAAAATGGAACAATTTCTTGATATTGAGAAGATATAACTAAAACTAGTAACCAGTAGTATGAAAGAGTACTCCCCCACTCTTCTCAACTGCTCAGGGATACTCCGACAAGCCTGGGGTCCTCCAGTTCTACTTTAAGTTGGGAGAGGAGTCCAGAATCAATGTGCTATATATCTGGCTTGTATTTATTGTAGAGATAGCATGACAGGCACCTAATGCACTGACTTCAAATTCATAGAATCTAAATTCCATTCCATAGAATCAAAGAAACAACTCCAGAAAAGACTTTCATGATTCTCTATGATTTCAAATGAGATAATAAACACAGAAAATTCTGTAATCCTTAAAGTACTATAGAAATATTAGATAATAATGATGTTGAAAATAACAACAATAGTAATGGTAACTAACACTTTGTAGCATATTAAGTTTTAAAGCATATTATCTTCACCAAGTCTCACAACAACTCTCTCTGAGGGATTCCTCCCACAGTGGAATATTTCTAGAACGAAAGACTTGTTATGATCTGCTTGGAAATGTAAATCTCTATTTCATAATGTTTGATTTTTTAAAATGTATATTATAATTTCATATTTTACTTTCAAAATTGTCTTACTTGTCTGTGATTCCTGCTGAATTTCCTTTTGTTCTACAAGGACCAATTATCATCCTCATTTTACATATTAGATAACTGAGGATAAACAAGGTGACACAATTTGCCTATGTCTAAATGATTAGATTTAGAGTTAGAATTTATTTATTTTTTACTTTTTTTGGGTTATTTCTTTTTTTTACAATTTAAATATTTTATTTTTTATAAAAATTTTCCATGGTTACATGATTCATGTTTTTACTTTCCCCTTCACCCCCTCTTCACCGCCTCCCATATCTAACGCACATTTCCACTGGTTTCTTCATGTGTCATCGATCAAGACCTATTTCTGTTATTGATAGTTGCACTAGGATGGTAGTTTAGAGTCTATATCCCCAATCATGCCCACCTCAGCCCATGTGTTCAAGTAGTTGTTTTTCTTCTGTGTTTCCACTCCTGCAGTTCTTCCTCTGAATGTGGGTAGCATTCTTTTCCATAAATCCCTCAGAATTGTCCTGGGTCATTGCATTGCTGCTAGTACAGAAGTCCATTACATTCAATTTTACCACAGTGTGTCAGTCTCTGTATACAATGTTCTTCTGGTAGAGCTAGATTTGAAATCCACATCTTCCTGCTCAACCCTAGAAAGTAGGTACTTTTATTACATCATTCTGTAGTTAAAGATTCTAAGGCAAATAGAAGTTAAGTTACTTACCCAGGGTCACATAGCTAGTAAATGTCTGGGGTTGAATTTGAACTCAGTTCTTCCTGACTGGAGCCCAGCACTCTATTTGCAGTACCATCTAGCTCCTAAATATAATTCTTCCAAGACACTCTAAGATTATGTTTGTTCAGACATCCTTTTCCAACCTTAAGGGTAAGTGTTTGAGTGCTCAATCCACCAAGATCATGACCATTTCTGCACAGAAGAATTTGATGTTATTAATTCATTACTAGCAGATCAGTGTAAAATTGAGAAGTATGATGACATGCCTCCAGTTCAATAGAAATGTAAGCAGTCCCCAAATATGATAAGGGACATTTGTGAGTCCTAAGCCTCCTAGAAGTTGACATCTAAATAGGAGAAAGAAGAAAGAAAAGTCTACTGCTCACCAGAATCTAAGGAGCCCATCAAGTTGTCACTGCAGAGAACAATAAAATTGCTTTCTCCCCTCCAGCTGAAATATTGCTGATTCAGCTAGTGGATTAAAATGTGGCCTGATTCTAAAAGATATTCCTGGGGGAAAGTATACTGTAGATATTAGAAGAAAGTTGCCAGTAGTGTTTGTTTAGAAAGAAAGTCTCAGAAGCTTTCCTGTATTTGTCATGAATGAGCAATGAGTAGGTAAGCAGAAGGTTCAATATAGTTAAGATAAAGTATGGCTAAGAAAACCATGACAATGACACCAGAAACTGTACAATGCAACCTTCATATGAAAATACTGAGGATGAGCCTGTTAGTACTGATAGTACTGATTCTGGAGGAAAGAAGGTAGAGGCAGGACAGGAAAGCTCTGTAATTTTGAATGGCTGTCTACATCAAAAGTGGATTAATTGTGATGTCTTCAACTCAGAGGAAAGGACTAGGAAAAAATAAGTGAGAGTTATCTAGAAGAAGTTTGAGCTGAATTTAAAGAGAACATTTCTTAATGATCTGAGATCTTTCAAAATTAGATGGTCTGCCTAATGTAGTAGTGAGAGTTGGAGAGAACATAAGTCATGGGGGAGGACTTGGATTTGAATTCAATGCTAACTGAGAGATTCAGGATGAGTTACTCAAGTCCTCTGAACACATTTCTTTATGTCTAAAATGAAGGGTTTGTGCTCAATTACTTTTCAAGGCCCTTTTGCTTTTAAATTTTTTAATCCTTTGATTCTGTTGTTTTTTTTCTCTAGAAACATTTAAGTGAAAAATAAATGAGTTCTTTTATAGGCCAGTGCAGGGAAGTCTTGGTCAAGTTCCATTTCCATGACTCTTTCCACTGTATCACACCCACTCTCTAAAGGCTGAGAACACAAGAGAGAAAAGCTACCACCTTCCTGTCATAGAACAAATTCATTTTAGTATCTGTGCATTTGTATTTGTTGAATGAAAGAATGAATAAATTATTGTCAACCTAAAACTATCTTCTATACTGGTCTGGAAGGCCATTTCAGTCTCTTTTACACTATCAGAAGGAAACTTGTAAGAACAGCGGAGAGTATCATATCATTATATGTAGTTAATTCCCCCATGGCCCATTACTAGCCGACAGAGCATGTGTTTGGTAGTTAAAGAGAGTTAACCTCATGATAAGATGTGAGGTTAGTAAAAAGACTATTTTAAATGTACAATATCTGAATTTGGGATTGTAAAAGTTCACCTTCTGTAACAAAAATAATACATTTTGGAGTAAAGAGCCTAGAATCATCTACATTCTCTAGAATTGTGCAAACTAGCATTTTCCACCAGTCTCTAAGCCCTCATAAGCAGTAAATGCAGCTGAAATGCTTTACCTCAAGCAGAATTTGCTCACTCTTCAGCTGACCTTTTTTATTGTTTATAATTGTCCCATTCCTCAAAGATATTTATTCATTCTTCCTATTAAAATCACATTGATCTGCCTATGAAATTGTGATGGAGCCCCAAATGGAATAAAATTTAGACTAGCACTGCAGAAACATAACCCTGAAAGGTCTCAATTACTCACATTGTATAGTTTTCCCTCATGATAGGAGACAGAAATTGCAAGCATTTCTCCTAAACATTTCATAAACTATCCCTCTGCCCCCATAAATTATTTTAATTTACAATTACTTCTAACTAAAACCCTAGAAATTTTTACATAACAGAATGTTGTCCTAAAATACTTCTCAGAGATTGGCACAGTATTCCAAGTTCACTTTAAAAGTACAAAGAAAATACATCAAATATTTTATCTTCTTCTCCTATGGTCCAATTAGCAAGTTGATGACTAGAAGAGGCCACATGACTGATGAGAAGGTAAAAATTAATAAGAAAAGTCAAGGTACCCTTTAATGTTATCCTTTTTTATTGGTCATGACCAGAGACTACTTCCTTATTTTAATATGCCCTAAAATATAGAGATCTTTGACCTCCCCTCCATGCTATAGTCCAAAGTTACCAATCCTATCACTGTCCTACCTACCTGGTAAAGCCCATGCCATCTGTATTAACAATAAGATCTTGCTTCTGCCAATACTTCAAAAGATCTGTCATTTCTTCCAAATGAACCCTCCTTCTGTCAGCAAAGAAAGTAAGATATCTATATCTTATAATCCTGTGGCTTCCTAAAGATAATATTTGTAAACTGCTTTGCAAATCTTAAAGTGTTAGACAAATACAAAGTATAATTATTAATAACTATCATCATCATTAATCATTTAGCATTTTGTGAAAACTAGCATAATACTTGGGCTCTCCTATTTTCTTTCTTTTTTTTTAATTTATATTTTAGAAAAGTTAACATGGTTACATGATTCATGCTCTTACTTTCCCCTTCACCCCCCATAGCCGGTACACATGTCCACTTATTTTAATATGTGTCATCAATCAAGACCTATTTCCAAATTGTTGACAGTTGCATTGGTTTGGTAGTTTCAAGTCTACATCCCCAATCATGTCCACCTCAGCCCATGTGTTCAAACAGTTGCTTTTCTTCTGTGTTTCCACTCCTGCAGTTCTTCCTCTGAATGTGGGTAGCATTCTTTTCCATAAATCCCTCAGAATTGTCCTGGGTCATTGCATTGCTGCTAGTACAGAAGTCCATTATATTCGATTTTACCACAGTGTATCAGTCTCTGTGTACAATGTTCTCCTGGAGCTGCTCCTTTCACTCTGCATCAGTTCCTGGAGGTCTTTCCAGTTCACATGGAACTCCTCTAGTTTATTATTCCTTTGAGCACAATAGTATTCCATCACCAGCATATAACACAGTTTGTTCAGCCATTCCCCAGTTGGAGGGCATCCCCTCATTTTCCAGTTTTTTGCCACCACAAAAAGCACAGCTATAATTATTTTCGTACAAGTCTGTTCCTCTGTGATCTCTTTGGGAGTAATCTCCTATTTTCTTTTATTCTTGATTCCCTTCACGATTGACCCATCTCCTTCTCCAAACATATATTTCTAAGATATCACCGGTCTACTTGCATATAGACCACAAAGAAGCTATTTCAAGTGAAAAGAATTGATCCAATCAGGTTTAAATTACATGCCATTTTTCTCGTTTACTGGAGATCTTCAGCTATGCCCTTTTACTTCCCTTTCCTTATGGGTGAGGGGTAGAATAGAAGGGAAGAGACAATGTATTATTCTTACTATGTATTTTTAGGGGTTGGAGGGAGAAACTGTTTCTTGGAGTTGAAATATTTTGTCTTTGAGTAGCATATATACAAATACATACAGAGAGTTTTCTGAGTAAATTCTGGGGAAGTTGTTTTGTTTATTTTGTTCTTTAAATTGGACTATCCCCTCTGGCATCAGTTTGCAATCTAGTGCCCTGTCTGCCCCCATTCATTTTCCCTTATTTTGTTTCTCTGGAATCAACATTATGGTTCAATGAGAAAACCATTGCATTTGTAAGTGAGAGTCTGCACCCAAGACCTGATTACACCCAAGACCTGATTGCACCCAAGCTGCTTATCACCTACATGATGAACTTGGCTCAATTCACTTTTCTCTTCCTCATTTCTTCACCTGTAAAATAAGGAGGTGAGCCTGAATGACTTCTATAATACATTCTAGCTATCTGCCTGGGGTTCTAAGGCTTGCTAATGTCAGCTTCATTTCTCACCTTGGAATATTTCATGTGAGCACATTCTAATTTGTATTAATAAACAAATTACTCCTACAAAGGAAGCTAAATTTTAACATTTGAAGAAGCTCATTACTAAAAGGAACTATAGTTTATGGGGATAGAGGCCATTTGAAGTGAGGAGGAAAAGCTGTGGAACTAATAAATTGTCTTTTGTGTTCAAAAACTTTTTTTTTTATGTTTGTGAAACTTCAGACAGACAAGTTGACAACAAAATACAAAGAGAGGGCCTTTTTGGCTTGTTGATAATAAGGTAGAAAGGAAGTACCCCTGGGATGGCCTGATAGATTCCAATCTCCTGAGATATCCAGAACAAAGCAATTCAGACATAGAGTCTAACCATGATTCCCACATATCTGATATCTATCAAAGCTGATCCTTCCACCCACTGCCACCATTACTGACTTTTACCACTAATCGCTTTGCCATCCTACTAAAGAAAGAAAACTAAGAAACAGCCTAGGATTGCTAATCCATATAAAAGTCCTAAACAAAGAAAACAGTGTTAATACCATCTCTTATTAAACTGAGCCACCCTTTAGTAGAATGATAAAGATGATAGGATCTCTGGGGCTGAATTCATTCTGCACAGTCCTATTGAAACTAATCCTTCCCACTGTGTAGGAAACAAAGAAGTAGGCTATAGGGAAAGGAGGGAACTGTGCTTTATTCCCTTACCATCCTGTTCTTGCTGGTCAAAGCATAAGCTATTAATCTAATACACCATTCTTACATTCAAAGTCTTGGTTTCCAAAAGCAATTGGTAGTCTGACCACCTAGCTACTAAATACAAATCTTCTTTTCTCCCTTTTACAGCCAGCATAACCATAGAGATATAGTCAGGTCAGTATCAGAATATCTTAACAAAATCACTTAGACCAAATATATATATATATATATATATATATATATATATATACTGTCCCCTCAATAAGATTTTCTAGTTAATAATGTGTTCACATATTGACCAATTAGTAGTCCCCAAAAGACATAGAAGATGATATTAGTCTTTTTTTTAAATAATTTTTTTTAGAAAAGATATCATGGTTACATGATTCATGTTCTTACTTTCC